>NC_064848.1:100256695-100297599 GCF_024139225.1 Suncus etruscus | reverse complement strand
ACTTAATTTGCTCTAAACATTGTTTTCCTACATAATTAAATTATCATATTTTGTTCACTTGTTTGGGAGATATCTGGAAGTGCTCAGGGCTTAACTCTTGAAACTCTTGACTCTTTTCTCACATATAACTCCTGGCATTGTTTATGGCACAATATGAAATGCAAGCTAGGGAACCAGTTTGGTCACTTGCAAGACAAAAGCCTTACCCACTGTACAATCTACCCACTGCCAAATTACTATTTTACTTAAGTATTAGGATAGGAAAGATTTCAGCATTAAGTAAGTTGTAATTTTATCTATGATAATTTGAGATGAGTGCATAGCTGATCCTAGCTCTGAAGGTGAAGGATAACTTTTCTTAAATAAGTTCTTCATTTTTAAATTCCTCGAGTTAGTCATGATATTGAAATCTAATGTTTGCCAACGTTGTGTTTTCTTTCTTCTTAGGCAGAAAAAGCAGAAAAACTTTTATTCATAGATCAATTAATTTTTTTTTGTTTTTAGGCCACACCCAGTGATACTCAGGGCTATGTGCTCAGAAAGCACTTCTGGCTTGGAGCATCATATGGAATGACAGGGTTAGAACCCAGGTCCATCCTGGGTCAGCTGTGCCATTGCCCCATCCCCTGTTCAAGATATTTGTATTACAGGGCTATGAATTATGGCATGAGGAATAATTTAGGAGATAAGGCATTTACATTACTAATTGTGGGCCTTGGTTTGATGTTCAATCAGCATTGAATGGAATACCATCCAGGTTTACTCCTGAACAAAAAACCAGGATTTTGTGTCTTAAAACAGTCAACATTTGGAGAAGCAATAGAATATATTTTTATGCATTTTGCATACAGAAAAAAATCTTAAGTAGACTTTTAAATTTATAAATAAACACATACCATTATTAACTGAACTGAGGTGAGTATGCCCATAAAAGAGAATAGCTGGTATAAAAAATGTATTGAAATGGTAATCAAAATCTTCCTAAAAGCAAAAGCCCTGAACCAAATGGTTTCACTAGTGAAATCTTTCAAACTTTAAAGAGGACTTAGTGGGACCAGAGCCATAGCACAGCTGTAGGACATCTGCCTTGCATGCAGATGACCCGTACTGACCCACGTTCAGTCTCGGCATCCCATATGGTCCCCAGAGCCTGAAGGAGCGACTTCTGAGCCAGGAGTAACTCCTGACTGCCACCAGGTGTGGCCCCTAAATTAAAAGCAAAATAAATAAATAAATAAATAAAAATAACCAGGACTTAGTGCTAATTCTTTTCAGGTTCTTCTAGGAAATAAAAGAAACAAAATATTCCCAAAAAAGTTTCTGTAAAGCTAAAATCATTCTGATACCAAAAAACACTTCAAAATAAAAGAGAATAACAGGCCAGTATCCTTAATAAATGATAAAAATAAATAAGATGCAAAGATCCATAACAAAATACTAATAAATAAAATCTAACAACTCATCAAGAAGTTCGTATGCCGTGATCAATTAGAATTTATTACAGAGATCAAGGATGGTTTAACATATGCAATCAATCAACATAATACACCATATCAATAACATAAAATATAAACATATATTATCAGTAATAAATGTGACAATACATCTTTGTATTTGGATTTCAGTTATATATATATATAAAAAAAAGAACACCTCCCTTCACCAGTGCAACATTTCAATGCCCTTCTTCTCCCTATTCCCCAACCCCTTGCCTAAATTCAAGGCAGGCATCCTGTTTCTCTCTCAGTACCATTGTCATGGTATTTGTCAGTGTAGTCATTTCTCCAAATACCCTAGGAACACAAAAACACAAATATACCTTCTGTATAGCATCTATGTATGTTAAAACTCATAATAAAATAAGAATTGAGGAAACTTTCCTCAATATAGTCAAAGCTATCTATCACAAACCTTGGCAAACATACTCAGTGGGGAAAATGTAAAAGCCTTCCCACTAACATCTCCCACAGGAAAAGCATACCCTCTCTTCCCACTTCTATTTTGTTGTGGAAGTACTTGCAATAACAATTAGGCAAGAAAAAGATACCAGGGGATCCAACTAGGAGGAAGAAGTCAAGCTCTCACTACTTTCAGATGACATGATATTCTATTTGGAAAAATCCTAAAATCTAACAAAAAAGCTATTAGAAATAATATATTTGTATAATAAAGTGACATATTACAAATTAATACACAAAATCCATGGTTTTTCTTATGCAAAAAATGAAAGAGAAGAAATATTATATAAACTATCCTATTCACAACTGTGCTTTAGAAAATCAAGTATTTCAGAGTCATCCTAACTAAGGAGGTGAAAGACTTATACAAAGAAAAGTACAAAATATTACTTTAAGAAATAATACAGTTGTTTTGGACATTCATTGTTTGCACCAATTCCATCACCAGTCTGACTTTCTCTCCTCTATTGTTTTCAGCTTCCCATCCACTACCCCAGACTATCCCCTTGGCAGACTCAAAATAATTTATTTTCTATTGCTCATTACAGCAAAAAAGGCTAATGGAATTATCAAAAAACACTTTAGTAAATTGTTATATCTCTCTAAGGGGCCATTTAAGTTATTATCTGAGGGTTTACTAAGTTGTTTGTTGCTAGTTGAATCTTTCATCATTTTTATTTATTAAGCTTAGTTGGCTTCTAAACTACTTTTCCATGTAATTTTTTTATGTTTCTATTTAGCTATCCTCTTTTTCCCTCTCCATCTCCTCCTCCTTTTCTTCCAGGTGGTGCTTATGGGTTACTCCTGGATCTGCACATGAAGGGCTTGGGGACCATATAGGATGCTATGATCAAACCTGGATTGTTTAAAGCCCCTTGCTAAAGCCCCTTGCATCTCTTTTGAAATTAGTGATGAAGCATTGAATATGAGTCATTGCTTGCATAGAAGTGCTTGTGGACGTGGATGTAACTCCAAATTCCTTTTTTAGAAGTGCTTCTTATTATATATTCTAGCCATAATTCCTTCCCCAATTAGCTCTTTTTAGCATATTCCAGCTTTTTGTTTTGTTTTGTTTTGTTTTGGGTCCACACTCAGTGATGCTCAGGGGCTACTCCTGGCTATGTGATCAGAAATTGCTCCTGGCTTGGAGGAGCATATGGGACACTGGAGGATTGAACCACGGTCTGTCCTAGGCTAGAATGTTTAAGGCAGATACCCTACTGTTGTGTCACTGCTCTGGTCCCATATTCCAGCTTTATATTGTTTTCTTTTTTCAAGATATTTTTCACATATTGAATAATTCTCCTTTTTTCTGCTTTCCAATATATCTTATTTAAATTATTTCAAGTTATACTAATTATATATTATTCCTTAAAGAATTACCTACCTAATCTCAGTAATTTATAACTCCTTTACATGATAGTTTTGCAATAATTATTCCAAATGTTATCATATATTGATTTGCTTTCTCACACTTATATTCAAACAAAATATGTTCCTTATTCCACTATCCTTTACACTAATTCAAAATTTACCTTATTTAGTATGTATTTATTGACTAAGAAATTTAATGGAAATTAGGTAGTATAGACTCTAATTTTGACTTTATGCTAATTTTATTACCAGAGCCTAAACAGCATACTAAATTTTACTAAGTGTCTATAGATTGTATAGTGGTATGAATATGCAGTTCTTAAAATTTACTACATCTTAAATGTGCACTAAAATCAAAACACAGGGAAAAATTACCTGATAGTTTATATTAAGAAGAATCACTTGTACAGCTCTTCTAAAAATGTATGTTCATTCAATTTAGAGAATGAGGATGAATAAAATCAGATCTGATTAGAAAGCTAATGTGTTGCTTCTCTTATCAGGCCTTTGTCTCAATATCTACAAAATGTGTCTTAGGTCTAGAGACAAGAGTATCTTCTTCAGTTTTCATATCTTGGTTTTATTATGTGCCAATAAATTTTATTAGATCCCAAGAACTCATTGCCTTGGGGGACCCTTCCCTACCTGCCTGCCTCAGTAAGAGAATATTGCGAACATCTATATGATAACATAGTAGATAAATTAGAAGAAATATCTAAAAATTTGTACTCTACCAAGATTGAAACATGAAAAAATAGAAAGTTTCAAAAGATTTCTTTTAATTATTCATTTAAATCACCTAAATTCAAGTAAATCAACCAGTAAGTCAGTAAGAAAATATGTAAGGAGATAGGATCAGTAATCAAAAATCTACAACAAAGAATTTTTTCAGTGCAGCAGGCTTTTCTGTACAATTAAACTATTTCTTTTTTATTATAGTGAGGCAAAAATCTTTTTTTGTCAAGTAAATTTAATTATATTTTTTTATTTTAATTGGCTTTTGGACCACACGTGGTGTTGTTCAAGGGTTACTCCTGGCTATGAGCTCAGAAATCACTTGTAGCTTGGGGGACCTTATGGGATGCTGGGGATCAAATCGAGGTTCATCCTGGGTCAGCCACTTGCAAGGCAGATGTCCTGCCACTGAGCTATGCTCAGCCCTTCAGTCAAATAAATTTTAAAGAGAAGGCTATGTGTTTAAGAGAGAACAGTACCTTCTGCAAAGTAGAAAAAACACAATAGCATTTGGGAGAAGGAATTGTCTTTACCTAGACTTTCTTTTATTTTGAATATTATCTATTTGTCAGGACAGAAAGTCTAGAATTCTTGAAAGTTTTTTTTTTTTTAATTTGTGATTAGAATGTTTAGATTTGTTTGTAGCTTCTTTTCTGAAGTTTCTACATAAGTTTGGGTGATAATTCTTTCTCCAAAGGGCTCTAAATTTGCATCTCCAAAGAATTTGCCTTCTTGTCTTTGGGTTACTTTAGTGTTTGATGTTTCTAAACTTCTTCAGGGACTGCAGAATTTCAACACTTTAAGTTTCTTAAGTATTAGTATTTACCTAGTATATGAGTGACTTTCCTTTCCTGCAAAGAGCAATTTCTCACTCCTGGCTGAGTTCCAGATCCCCAGAAATTATGTGATGGAAACCAGTTTCTTTATGAAGCAGAACACAGAGCTTCAAGGGTGACTTGACAGCTGTCTCATGATACTAGCAGGATATGAATATCCATGTAGATGCTCTTTACAAACTTTGCCTGTCCTGACCCATGCCAGGCCTTTGCCCTGATATTGGGTCCAAAAGAGAGGTAAAAGCACTGTTACTATTTTCTGGAGAATCTTATACAGGAAAAAGAAATGTTAATATTAAATTATTTCCAAAAATCAAAAAGAAAATCTTCCTAATTTGTTTTATGTGGCTATCATTAGTCTAAAAATAAAACACAAACACTGTAAGAAGTGTATATTAGTATTAACACAGATTTAAAAAGTCTTCAAAAATATCTAATTAAATAAATATAAGCATATGAAATAACCCCTTAGAAAACTGACTTGGTACCAAAACCAAATTAACAAAGTTTTCAAAAAGACATCTATTTAAAAAACTACTATAAATCAACTATAACTCATTTCTTACAACCATAAGCCTCCACTTGCTTTATTTAGTACCATCATATATCAGTATATAGTCATATGTTCCTGAGACTTTCTTAATGAATTATTCATTGTACTAATTAATTGTACTTATTAAAACATGTATTTTTCATATATTAAGATACCTATTTTCTGATTATGTCTTAGGATAAGTACATTTTACAAATGGTTTATATTTTTTGCATTATGTTAAATTTCTGTGATTTCTTCCAAGTTTTTATTAAACCTCTCACTACTTACTTAATTATTGAAAAATAACAGCATCTGCTCATAATTTCATAGCAACAGAAACATCCCTGTAGGACTTCATGATTGAATTACCATATATACTTGAGTATATATGCCAAAAAAAAACCCCGAACTCGGCTTATACTCGAGTCATACAGGTTATTTGATTCTGTGTGCACGCACCAAATAAAATGAATGTAGTCTCCAGTAGTCTTCTGCCGTCTGCTTGAGGGGGTGCTGCTTCAGCTCAGTCCACAAGTAGAGGCTGAGCTGAAAAGGTAGGCATCTAAACTGAACTGTATGCCACTGAACTATTTAACCCACAATATTTTGCTTTGTATGAGACCGACAGCATTGAAGATGTTATGTGCGAACTCAGTGATGATGACAATGTCTATGCTGATACCATCACATCAGATACAGCTGAAGCTCTGTTTGAACATACAGTTGATGAGGAAGAGGAATCAGTTTTGAAGAATTTTAACCTTTGTGATTTAACTTGATTACCTGTTATGCTATGGTTTTCTGCATTTTATTTAAAGTTTTAAAGTTATTGTTGCTAGTTTATAGCTTTTCTTTAGCAATAAATATTGAAAAACATTTAACCTACTGATTCCTCAATTATTGTAATTGTTTTGGGTATATATTTTTATTTTTGAAATTTACCAGTGAATCCTGCATTTTCCACCTCAGCTTATACTTGAGTCACTAAGTTTTTCTAGTGTTAGGGTAAAATTAGGGGGGTCGGCTTATATTCATGTTGGCTTATACTCGAGTATATACGGTAATTGTGTTTTACAGGTAATGTTAGCTATTAGAGTACTTAGAGAATCAAATGCTATTAAGGAAATTCTTATTGTTATAAAAAATTAATGTTGATGGAAAAGACATAATAGGCTATAAAATTTGGCCTAAATTTAGACCTTAGTAGTGATATATACTAGTTGTGTAATGGTAAATGTTACTTAATCTCTCCAAATTTACTTATTCTTAAAATAGTGATGCTTATATGCTGTTTTACAATTAACATTATAAATAAAACATCTAAATAGTTACTGGATTTTATTATATACTGAGTATGATTGTTATTAATTATAAATATCGTAGTTAAACATGTTGCTTATTTAGCTACATTAAGAATATAATTGAGTTAAAATATATAGCTGCTATTCACTTTGAAGATGGTCTTAAAATCAAAAGGAAATTTTAAAGGCAATATACTGTAAATATGTATAGATGTTAGAAAATACTAAGCTTTTATAAGAATTTTAATTCAAAAATTGGATATTTTAATTAGAAAACTCATTTACTTAAATGGTAATAGTCCCTTTCTCACAATTTCTAAGTATTGCTCTTAACTATTTCATTTCTTTATTATAGCAAATAATTTTCTCGCGTCTCATGAACTAAATGAAATAAGTTACATCCTAGTTCAAATATAATAAGGATTCACTTTAGAAAAAGCAAATCATGATTTTTAATGACGATCTATACAGTTATTTGTCTTGCTCTTCGTCTCCTTGAGATTATATAAAATTTTGCTGACTGAGGCAGGAACAATTTTGCTGTACAAAAATGTAGAGCAGGTTATGCATTTTTGTTGCACACAAATGATCCAGATTAAATCCCCAGAACCCTATATGGTAACCACAAGTACCTCCAGAAGGAGCAAAGAGTTCTGAGCACAGCCATATGTTGCTCAAAAGAATATATTTCTACATATTTGCTAACAAAATAGAAACATATTTTTACATTATTAGTAAGTAAACTGAAAATTTTGTAGTCATATCTCCCAAATGACTCCTTTTTGATTTGTGAGAAATAGCTATTATTTGTTATTATATCATTATTAATCATGTCATACAAATACTGATTTATCTAAATTTGTTCTCAAATTTTTTAAGTATTCTTGCAGTGTGAAAATGTGGAAGTACCTTAGTAAATACAGGTAATTGAGCAGTTTATGTGAGACACTGATTTTCTCACCATGCCCACTGCTCTAAAAACAGAAAATATTATTTGGATTCTTAGCATGATTTGCAACTGGAACATAAGACGATGATGTAGGCCACTTTAGCTATGTGCTGAAACTTACTCTTACTGGTTTTCAAGGATTGACTTGAAATGGATTGACATTTGCTAAATTTAAGATTTGCTTGATCACAATTAGTCATAGTGTGAGTATTAATATTAGACAAATTATAAACTACCTCTTCTTTTTATCCACAAAATATCCTTTTGTTCTAATTCACCAGAACATTAGATTTGTTTCCACAGCTTTAATTCTCAGATGATTATTTAATTGTAATTTAATGATTATGGGGTAGGGGTGATAATTGCCTAAATGATTAAATAAGACAGCTGTTTAATTAAATTATTACTAGAAAAACAATTACCCTAATAAATACATTTTTTTCTTTCTTAAAACTTTAAAATAAAAGGGGCCAGAGAGGTAGAATGGAAGTAAGGCATTTGCCTTGCATGCAGAAGGTTGGTGGTTCGAATCCTGGCATCCCATATGGTTCCCTGAGCCTGCCAGGAACAATTTGAGAGTAGAGCCAGGAGTAACTCCTGAGCACTGCCAGGTGTGACCCCCCCAAAATTATTTTTAAATAAAAGAAAAATATAAAAATGTAAGGTAGAAACAATACTCTGAACACTACTCCTTTTGAGCCTTGAAATTTTCACATGTAGTTCTGCTTTGATACAAAATGGTTGAAAGTGATCTTGCTAAGGAAAATAAGAAAACAATAAATAATTGCTGGAGGTTTTTTTTTATTTTAGTTATTTAAATATCATGGTACTAGGTCATCCAAATAGTTATTTTTCCAATGACTAAGTTGTTCATAATGAGTTCCAGTCATATAATGTACAATATCTTTCATCAATGCGCATTTGCAGCTACCAATGTCCTGAGTTTCCCTCCCACCCTGTCCCTGCCTCCTTCCCTGCCTGCCTCTGTGGCAGACATTTTCCTTCTCTCTGTCTCTCTTTCTGTCTCTCCTGTCTCTCTCTGTCCTTGACTCTGTTTCTGTCTCTGTCTCTTCTATCTCTCTGTGGAAGTTTGTACTTAATGTGGAATACAAATAAAAGAAATGCAATGGCAAAACAAATAAAACAAAACCAATTAGTTCCTTAGACATGGAAAAACTATGTTTTATTTCAGAGTAAGCAAACTGCCAGATCTTAGCTATTCTCTATTCAAAGTGTAATGTTTTCCCTTATTAAAGTTCTAGAAAAAAATTCAATGGCGATGCCTAAAACCAATCTAAGTATCATACTGAGTTACTGCAACATTAAATTTTATCCACAAATAGGGAATCATAAACTTATGGGATTTTTAGGTTTAGAAAAACTTTATTTCCAACTCTAGTTGAAAGGAAATTATAATTTACTGCCACATTGAAATCATGAACTCTGTCTTAAAATAAATCAGTATTAATGGAGAATAAAATAATTGCTGCTACAAAAAGTCTCACTAATTTCAATCTATAATAAAATTTATATAGTAAAGTGGCAGAATCCCAAAGCATGTTCTGTGATTAATGGTTTTACAACAAATACTTTAAATCATATGTGTGTGGGTATTGGATTTATGTCCCTAATGATCAGAAATTAGCTCTATTAATTCATATATGTATCAGAACTCATTTAAAACACATTATTCAAGGTCTAATTGATAGTGCATTGGGTAGGATTCTTGCCTTGCATACAGCAGAAACTGGTTTGGTGCATTGCACTTCATAAGATCCCTGAAAGCAGAGTCCAAAGCAAGCTATACAGAAAAATACATCCAAAAACTTAAAATACTTTTTAATAAAAAATCTTTAGATACTTTAAAATTTAATAGAGAACTCTATGGTGATGTTTTAAGGTACATTATATTTAAATGAATATCTTCACCTATTGGGTATTATTTATTTAAAAAATTCAATGCATTAGTACTACTTTTCTTTCTTTTTCCAAAATATGATTTATTTTTGATTTTGCTTATTATAAGAATTTAAATGATGAATATTAAGAAACAATTCATAGTCTACTCCACCTTGATTTCACCTTCAATGGAAACAACTTTTGACATTTTATGTACCATTTTACACCCTTTAACTTCATATCCAATCTTATAAATATAAGGCATATATTTACTATTATTTTAAGATCTTACTAACTTAGAAATGCTATAAAATTTAACATATAACTTTAATTTTTATATAAAATGTGTATGGCTACCATGTCTGTTTAATTAAATATAAATTCTATTCCTTAATAGCTACTTAATGTTTCTAGTTTAGAGATTTTATTGTTTTTAATACTAATAGATCCTCGGGTTTTTCTTTTACTTTGCCTCCTCTATGAGCCATTATTCCTCATACATCTATGAATGAATATATATGCATCAAGCCTCTATTCCAGTAAACAATCTCAAATGAATTCCTGTCTAGAATTTAATATTAATACATATCCAATTTGCTTCACAATAATATTGGTTAAGATTAAAAAACATAACAAAATTATAGGGTTCTTCTATACTATTAAAATAATTTTATAATGCTGACCCAGCTTTGATTCCCTAGCACTACATATAGTGTCCCTGAACTCACTGGGAATGAACCCTGAGCACAGAGTCAAAGAAAGAGCCCATAGGGCCAGAGCGGTGGCGCAGAGTGGTAAAGTGTCTGCCTTGCTGGCGCTAGCCTAGGACAGACCACTGTTCGATCCCCTGGGGTCCCATATGGTCCCCCTATCCAGGAGCAATAAATGAGTGCATAGCCAGGATTAACCCCTGAGCGTCATAGGTTGTGCCCCCCCCAAACAATAAATAAATGAATAAATAAATAAATAAATAAATAAAGGATGAGCCTTGAGCACAGCCAAGTATGGCCACAAACAAAATAAGCAGAACAAAAATCTTTTTTAATTCATCACAATTATGTTATTACCATCAAATATGAAATAATTATAATAGCAAAAATTAAGTGGAGAATGTTAAATCAATAATTATAACAGAAAAAGTAGTAACTTAATTTAAAATAAATTTTAAAAGATGTAGTATAGCAATAGTAGGGAACTTATTTTGTACAGAGCTGACCTAGGTTGATACCCAACACCTAAGGTCCACCAATCTTCATTAGGCATTATCCATGAAAGCATATATGAATAAACCCTGAGTACTATATATATAACTCAAAATAGTAAATAGATAATTAAAAATCTTAAACAAATTATTAATAAAATAATTACATTCTTTAGGGGGTTGAGCCATGCCCAAAAGCATTTAGAGGTTACTCCTGGCTTTGTGCTCAGAAATTTCTCCTGGTGGGGTTGGAGGGACAGCACAGTGGTAGAGAATTTACCTTGCATGTGGCCAACAGGGACAGATCCAGGTTTGATTCCCAGCATCCCATATGGTCCCTCCAAGCCTGCCAGGAGTGATTTCTGAGCACAGAGCCAGGAGCAACCTCCCTCAGAACTGCCAGTTGTGGCCCCCAAACAGAAATAAATACACACATGAATGAACGAATGAATGAATGAATGAATAAATAAATAAATAAATAAGTATGTATGTACATACATAACTAAGTAAATAAATTGTTCCTGGAAGGCTCAGGAGATCATTTGGGATGCCAGAGATCAGGTTAGTCCCAAGTCAGCCTCATGCAAGGCAAATGCCCTACCATTGTGCTATTGCTCTAGCCCCAATAATTACAGTTATATAACCCATCACTTAACTCTGTTGTAAATTTCAAATATAGTTTACTTTTATATTATTATATATTATATATTATATACTTTATATTATTATTTCTATAATTAACAACTACAGAACTTCAGAAGAAATAGCTCAAGAGTAAAAAATTTTAATTTTATTCAAATCAAATTTATTATTCAACCGTTATTAAATGTTATTTTCTAGATGGCGTTAAACACAGAAAGGAGAGCAACTAAGTTAAGGAATAAATGTAAGAGAAAGAATTGAGTTCAGAATGAAGACATTTCATTAAAATTACTTTAAAACTTTAAAAGTATTTTATATACTCTAAAGACAATTAGGATATCAAGGCAGTGTGGCAAAGTTTTGATTAAGTAAATCTCATTTATTTGCCAGACAAAATATGCTCTGACAATAAAGCACTATAGACTATAGAAATCATAAAGTATCTTCTTGCAAATACCCCCAAAGAATAGGCTATATTCAGTTTTTTTAAAAATTTTTTAAAATATTATAGAAATCCTAATTTCTATATTATTGAGGTTGAAGTATTATTAGCCAAGTACTGTCCAATTTCAACTTTTCTATATGGCTTTAATGACTTTTTATATTATATAGTCAAATTATATTATATATATTTTATATTATATAGTCAAATATATATATATTATATTATATAGTCAAAAATATATATATTATATTATATAGTCAAATCCTAACTATAACTCATAATTGTATTTAAGACCAATGGTTAATTTTAAAACTATATTTTCTTCAATATTCAGGTATGATCCTATATGTAACCTGTCTCTAGAGAATATGGACTCACTTGGAAAATGAAAGTTGTGTGGGAAATAGTTCTTATTAGCCTGGTTTTCTCCCTCACTCTTCTTTCTTCTAGTTTTTACCATGTCTTTCAAAAAGAATTGCTGTCTTGTGACTGCTTATTATAGAATAATAAAATCAGTGAAGTCCTTTGGGCAGAAAAGTATCCAATTCCATGACAATCCTATCATATAATACAGATGTGATAAATATTTGATGAATTTGTGAATGCATAAATCATAGGAAGATAGATTTTCTGTTAGAATAGAATTTTTCTTATTTTTGATATTCCTGAAACTATATCATTGCAAAGGAAATAATTGTGGCATAGAACTGAAATCACAGAAATTGTAAATCAGGAAAGTATAATCAAGCATTGGGTCAATCAATTTTTGTTTGTTTTTTGGACACGCTCAGTGACTCACAGGGGTTACTCCTGGCTCTGTGCTCAGGAATCACTCCTGATAAGCTCAGTGTCTGGGAATAGAACCGCCATCTTGGGTTTGGCCACGTACAAGGCAGAAGCCCTACCACTGTGCTATCTCTCCAACCCCTACTCTTACTCTTTTTAAATTAACCTAAGAATTTAGGTAAAAAGCAACTTTTATCTCTAGATGTCCAAATCTTCTAATAGACAAATGTTATTTCTGAATTAACAGACAGGATATACAAGGTTTGCCACCTAGCTTTGCAATGAAGAAAAGGGGGACAACAGTTGTTTTTCAGGTTCCAAACGTTTGGTGTTTAGTTTTGGAGCCACACCCAGCAGTACTCAGGCCCTACTCGTGGCCCTACACTCAGAAAATCACTATTAGCAGTGCCAGCAAATTGTGAGGTTTACTGAGAATCCAATCTCTGTTGGCCACGTGCAAGACAAATATTTGCTGTATTATCTTACTGTATCTGACAGTTAAGTTTTAGGAGACTGATGTCAGCTTTTCTATTATTATAATCCTCAGACAGCCCTCTTTATCAAACTCTGGCCCCTTTTCATTACCTCTCATCATTTTTTCTTCTTTTCTTTTTCAACAATTATTCACTGAGTGTCTACCATGTTTCATACCTATCTCAAGTCATTGAGATAGGTTGAAATGAACCTTGCATCAAGTTGCCTTGTATTTCACAGTAGGGAAATTATAAAGATCAGATCTCACTGCAGACATTTAAGATAATGATCACTACTCTAAAATTATAATGCTGAGTTATAGAGTATTTTAAAGGGAAAATTTGATTTTTAGCCTTAGAAGACCTGTCAGGGATGATATGTTTTGAAACAGGATTTAAACCACAAGCATAAACAGATTTGTGTGATGAAGTGGTGGGAAAAATAGTTCTAATGAAAGACTGAAGCGAAGGAGACTCTTGTGAATGGAATGTGGAAAATAGAATAACAGAAATTGAACATTAAATAAGTTCAGATATTCCAGAACGTAAAAGCCACTCTAACTTTAATGGGAAGCAGATGGATTGCTTGATTTGCAGTTTTGCTGCTGTTTGGAAAAAGGAATGTTGGGGAGCATCTGTGGCAGCAGAAATTTTTAGCTAAGCTGCCGGATAATGACATGATAATATTTGTGAATCTGAACAAGGGATAAATAGAGCAATCTTCTTTTGATGACCTATTTATTATTCTTAAAAAAGAACCACAAAAGGAGAGATGAGGTGACAGCACAGGGGGTAGTCCGTTTGTCCTACATTCGGCCCACCCAGGATCCATTCCATTGAGTGCCTCCAGGAGTGATCCAAAAACCAGAGTGAGGGTTTGAGGCGAAGACCCTACTGCTGTGCTATCACTCTGGCTCATCAGAGTCCCTTTTCTATTTGAAAAGACTTATATTATGGTATACTATATAAAGTATTTATGTAAATTAATATATTATTTAAGTTATATTAGTGTCTATAAGGTCTATTGGCGAACATTTAGTGTGAAAAGTCCCTTCTTTTGTAAGGAAGAGTGATGCTTCCATGAGTGTGACCAGGAAAGCTAGAGGCCCAGGGACAGAAATTCTGGTTGCTCAACTATTCAGTCTTACGTTAACTTTATAGTAAAGTGAATATGGAGAAACATGAGATTATAGGGATTATATCAGTTTTTTTGATTTGGCAGTATGATATTGCAGGAATTGTAGATATGAGCTAGAAATAAGTCATGCAATAACTTAGTAATTTATGTATACAACAAAGAAAATCTCTCCTGACTTCAATCTTTTCCATGAAGAAATTTTGTTATTATAATATGGAAAAAGAAGACAACTTTCACAGGAAAGCATGAAACCATTCAAATTTAAGAGAAACGATCAATATATTTTCTTAAAAATTTAGGGTAGGAGAGATAGCATGGAGGTAGGGTGTTTGCCTTGCATGCAGAAGGACTGTGGTTTGAATCACAGCATTGAATATGGTCCCCTGAGCCTTCCAGGAGCAATTTCTGAGCATAGAGCAGGAGTGACCCCTGAGAGCTGCCGGGTGTGATTAAAAAAAAAAAAAACAAAAAAAATATTTAAGGGAAATGGAAGATTAATTAGCTGATAAAATGCTCAATGACTTTAGCTCCATCAGATATTTTTGAAATCCTTGATATTAAATAGACCTACAATTAGAAGTCAATAAAAAGAACATTAAAGAGAAAGAGACAATCTAGAGGTTTCATAAACTTAACCTAGACTGTGGCCCCAGAGTCTTGAAAAACTAGAAATAAAACTGAATCATCTTTATTTAATTAAAAAAATTACCTGAACAGAAATGTTTGTTGCCAGATATACTCTGGGCATAGAAAATTATAAACAGAATTTAGTTGCCTGTATCTTTATAAATTTAACGATATGATAAAGAATATGATAGGATGGAGAGAGTGATATTTAATTAGAGGTACTTCTCTCTGTGTGTGTGTCTGTGTGTGTGTGAGTGGGGCATGATAAATGGTCACTAAAAGAGATGTTTCTGAATGCATATCTATTAAATTGGAGTGGGTGGGGTGAAGGCAGGTGTGATTTTATTTTTTAAAATGAAAGAATGAACTACCGAGTCTGTGGTATGAATGTTTGTGATATAAAAAATCATTGGCCTTTAATATTATTATTTTCTTGTCAGATTGAGGTGGTTAATACTTGAATATAAAGGAAAACTCAACTTTGACAGTTAAACTAAATATTTCTTTGCTTACACAAAGGCATGCTAGAGTGGCTAGAAAACTCATCAAGTATAAGAATGAATCTCTGTGATTACATAAATTAAATGTTGATTAAAGGGAACAACTGAGGCATTTATCAGTAACTTTCTCTGAAATTGTGAAAGGTATTGCTTGGTTTATCAAGGGAGCTTAATTTTCTGGCTTAATAAAATCAAAGCATCCTGAATATAATACAGCATTTAATTGACTCCATGGCATTCTTCAGGATGCATGTTTTTATTACCTGATCTGAAGATTATGTCATTGTATTAATAGAAAAATAACTTTTTTATTAAATATCTGCAATAAATGTGTTGAAATATAGGGGCATTTAAAAGTGCTTAGATAAGGTAGAGGTTAATTATTGTAGTTATATTTCAATTACAGTCACTGGGTTTCTACATTAATAGCTGTTTTAATTAAAGATAATAAGAGAAATTTATCATAAGCTTGAGAATTAGTTTATAGTTATAGTGTTATAACATAATTTTATACTGATATTACAAGTAAAGAAATATTCGCGAAAATCACCTCAATGGATTTTACTTTGCATACTCATAATTATTATTTATTATAAAATGCTATTATTTTGTAGTATATTGCACTTTCCATGATATGTAAGCATCAGGCATTTATTAAAGCATTACTTTATAATTTTAATTTTCTTAAGGGTTACCTTGACAACATAAGACAAGGAAAAATATGCCTGGCAAGAAAGGAACAAAGGAAGGTTGTGCCCACTGGGAGTAGTCAAAATTATCCTTCAGAATTCTTACATAAATGTTTTATTTCAAGCCAAAAATTTTCTTTTTCCCAAATGTATTTTATCTTGCCTAAATATGTTGAAACTTTGCTCAAGAAAACACCTCTGCATCTGTGTATGATGGTGTGGGCATGTGATCTGTAGGGGCAAGACTAAATCATAGTATGAATTAATTGTTTTATATTGAAATATTTATCTGCCCCTCCACTCACACATGTGCATGTGTGTGTGTGTGTGTGTGTGTGTGTGTGTGTCTGTGTGTGTTTATTTCTGAAATGAACATAAAAACACTCCAGGTTTTTTTCTGAGCTATACAAGTTTCTTGGAAATAGTGGTATAGAAAATAGAAAACCAGAAGTTAAAAATAAGTTGGTTTTTTTTTTTTGAGTCAGGATAAAATAGGAAATTAGAATGAGTAGGGAGAAAGTATGTTTCATACTTATTGCCATCCTGTTTGGCCCCGTCTCAAATCTTGTTTTCTTATTATGCCTGATAATATAAATCTCATTTTAATAACATGCTCTCTTTAATATTACTATGTAGTTACTTTTATCCCTCACAGAGTAGACAGAATAATTTGAAAGCAATCTGAATATAGAATGACCTAAAATGTTCATAGCTTTTGAAGAGCCTTCAAAAACCCTTGATGAGGTATAAATTTTGGAACAAGATCATTTAATCTATGCCACAAAGCAACTATGCTTCAGCTTCTTTTCATAAGGTTACATAAGGTCTCGAAGGATTAATGAATGTGAAATACTAGAACAGTATTGGAAACTATGAAATATAAATCATTCTATTTACATTACAGTATTTCTTCTATCAATTTCTCCTCTACAAATGCCTAAACTCAGTATATCTTCTCATCTCTCCCCCTTCTCCTAGCATTGTCTACAGTCAATGTCAGCTATTAATAATCAAAGTGAGTCACTTTGGTGTTTTCCAAACAAATGCTCATTCAGTTGAGGTATACATATTATACCTCCAATACTTACTGAGGTGCAATCCTTTTTATCCCAGTCTTTGTTAGCTGAACTGTCTAACCTGGATCAACGTAAGAGTCTTTTGATGAACTCTGCTTCCAAACTAAGGACATTTCTATTTTAACTTTTATGCTGTCACTAAAGTGATCTTTTTGAAATAGGTATCAAAAAAAAGTACAGTTCTTGCCATTGTCTCCTTAAAAGTCCTTTCCTAGTTGTCCATTCTTTTCAAGAAGCTTTAGTGAGAAGTACAAGGCACTCAGGGTCAGACCAATAGCTTCTTGCCTAGCAGCTTTTACCTGTCACTTCCACATTATCAATTTTCCCAGACACCTTTGACCTAAGTAATATTGATACTCTCAGTGTGAAATTTCTGACTATATAGGACTTCTGTGTCTGTGTAAATTTCCCATCAAAAAATGCTTCATTCCAGCCACTTCCTTACCTGTTTCCTGTTTGACCCCCAAACATTAAAATTAAAATGGAGCCTATCTGAAGGTTTTCCTAATTTCAAATAAATCTTCACCTCAAAAAGGAGGTATTTTTCTCTGTGCCACTTATGTTCATTCATCTAGGCTGACATTTATATTGTTTCTTAATTTTTATTTATATTAACTTTATAGCTACTGATTCTATGAAGGCATGACTGTGTTACATATTATTTGTTTTGCAGAACTTGGAACACATTAGAGATTTAATTTTATCTGTTAAATTAGTGAGCAAAAAACCTAGATAGATAAGTCAGAGTAATTGGAGATAATTAAGGTAATAAAAAATCATTATCGGACATCTATTATTTCTGACCAAGTGGACAAAAACTAACTATATTTCCCAGGTTAACTTAAGTGAGTGGAATCAATACTAATTTAAAGTGTCATGCAATACATATATCTTATTTTATGTTCTTGTTTTATTTTATTTTATGCTATTCTAAGGACTCACTTATGAAATGATACATTTGCCTCATCTAAAAAAGCTTGCCATGATTAGAACTTAATGAGAGATTATGATAGACATTTTTATCTTTACTATACTTCTTCTTATGTATTTAACCATAGGCTCATCACAGGATATTGTCTGTTCTGGTGAACCTAAATTTCTATAAGCTGGTTCTGACAAGAGAATGAACTCTTTAAGAGAACTTATTAGGATAGCTTCCTTATGAGGTTTTCAAGTAAATTAAAATTTTTGAGTATATGCTTAGAGATGTGGGGCAGAGACATTGACCTAGAAATAAATTGTTCAAAATGGCATTGCCAATAGTTGCCTTTTTTATAAATCCTAAAAGTAGTTATTCTGGGGCCTACCACTTTATTCTTAACATGAATGCTGAAAAAAATGCACTGCTTGAAAGGGATTAGGCATATTAAGCAAGCCCAGTGTAGCACTACTCAAATCTGTTTATCTTGGGACATAGGGTTTTTTCATGGCAACATATACAGATATTTTAATTGGTTTTGTTTGTTTGCATTTGATACAACACCTTGAACTTAAACTTCAGACCTATTTCAACTACTTATAACGCTGTAAAGTGACCCAGCAATATATACCATGTGTCTTAGTTTCCTATTGGCGCTATTACCAATATATTGCCAACAGAACAGGTTGAAACATAGATTTATTCTCCCAAAGTTATAGAGGTCAAAAGTTGAAGATGTTGGCAGAAATGTTACTTCTAGAGGTTTCTTCTGGGAAATAATCCTTTGCTCTTTCTGACTTCTGGAGACTGCCTGTGCTGCTCAGTTTATGCTCACTTTCTTTCATCATTTAATCTTTGGTTTTGCCCTCAGAGATTTCTGTTGTTCAGATCTTCCTGTTTTCAATTTTCTCTGTCAGGGAATATGTTCAGCTACAATCTAGCTGCACCACCCCATGATACTTTCACATTTCAATACTCAGGGCCACTAAAACCACTGTAGTGAAGCTCAGGAGACCCCAGGGCCACACACAGCCTGTGGGGAACTAGGGGTAGCAGGTGGCATCAGGGTTTGATGTATGCTACTCAGCATGTGCTGTACTTTAGAGCTTACTCCCTCCTACTTTCATTTTATAAGGGCACTATCTTCATTTAACCCACTGCCCCCAACTACAGGATAATCTATTGATCTCAAAAAGTGTCATTTAGTCACCTTTGTAACATCATTTTTGTTGTATAAGGTGACTTAGACAATGCTGAAGAATAGAAAGTGGATGTCTTGAGCAACTGTTGGTCAGCATAATAAACAACATTATGTATTTGTGCATACATATGTGTAAAATTGTATTGCAATAGTTTGGGGCGTTTAGAGAACTAAAGAGAATTTGGTCTGTTGACATATTTGTTTGGTTTTAATATAATTATTTACATTTACATCATAATTATGTATATATAAAGTGACTGTCAGGAATGGTAGTTCCTTCTAAGACTATGATTGCATTTACTGCCAACTCACTCAAAATTGTACCTTGAAGATGTCTTGACACAGGGAATATTGCATATAAATATTATATATATATGCCTAGCACTATAAGCATATCGATAGTAGAGAATTTGAGATCAAAATATGTGGAGATTGACATCAATCTTTGCTGAACTACTACAGCCATCAGCAGGTTGACACCATCAGAATTTTCAGTAAGAATCAAATAATTTGTATTATAGAGAAGTAAATATTAAAGTTAATTGTAGAAAAATATTTTAAAACTGTGCAGTACCATTTAATACTAAAATACTTTCCCCATTATTTTAGATTATGTGATGTTTCTGATAACTTTGATTAAATATATTAAAACTTTAAAAAAATTGGGCCACACCCATTGATGTTCTGGGGTTACTGCTGGCTATGCACTCAGAAATCGCTCCTGCCCCAGGGACCATATGGGACGCCAGGTATCAAACCTGTGTCTTTCCTGTATCGGCTGCATACAAGGCAAACACCCTACCACTGTGCTATCGCTCTGGCCCCAAAGCTTAAAAATTTTCGAGAAAGATTTAAAATTTAAATTCAACAAAATTTTTATATTGTTTTTCTCATTTACAGTTCTTCATACCTAAATATCTTTATCTCCCATAAGGAGAATCATGCACAAAATAATTACATGAGTTCTAGGCTCCATAAATCTAGATATGACACTGATAAAATTTGCTTTACTCAGTGTTCAAAGAGTAATAGATTTTATTTTTAAATAAACAATCTGCCAGCTTAAGTACCAACCAAACCCCTGCTATCTCCACCACACTCCCAATCTCTTAACAACCACCACATTTCCCTGACCTCAAACTTACATTTTAGATGCCTTGATTAGTTTTAATAGGTGGTGGTTTTAAATTAACCTAATAAGGTCAATAATGAGTAAATTCATGAAACTCAACCCTCAACCCTGAACCTAAGTAAATAACCTTAAAGCAGAACCTCAGATCAGGCTGGTTTTCAACACACAGTCCCACATCTTTATCTATTTTTCTACCACGGACCTCTCAGTGATACCCCATACTTGTCTTGATCATTCAGAACCTACACATAATAAAATTTCTGTTCTTTTTGAATTTTCCTTGTGGTTTTTACTGTAGGGCACCTGGTAACCTTAGTTAGAACTTCAAGAGATGGTCTAACCATAGCACAGGACATTGCTGAGACTGTCCTGTGGCTTCACTACTTTAAGTTTTGGGGAAAGAGGGTTAGGGCTGCATAGAGAAGTGCTCAGAGGCCACTCCTGGCAGTGCTCAGGGGCATATGTGGGTGTCATTCATCAAACTGAAGTCAGCTGCATGTAAAAAAGCACAATAATGGGCCAGAGCAATAGCACTGCAGTAGCCTCATTTGCCTCACATTCGATGCCCAGAACAGATATGGGTTTGATCCCCGGTGTCCTATATGGTTCCCCTAGCCAGGAGCAATTTATGAGTGCATAGCCAGGAGTAACCCCTGAGTGTTACCAGGTGTGGCCCAAAAACTAAAGAAAAAAGGCACCATAACACCTACACGATTTTCCTATCCCAACACTACTGTTTTGTTCCAGCTTATGTACTTAATTCTTCTACTTACACCATTTATTTTTAATCATTGAAAGAAATGAAAGTATAGGTTAAGTTGAAAAAGTACTGTTAGCTTTATAAAGTTATAGCCACTTGCCCCATTTTGTGAATTTCATATATATATATATAATACTTATAATATTTTACATATTTTTGTAGATTGTACTATTTTACCATAATATATTTTAATAAGTACCCTATGTATTATATGAATATTTTATAAAGTAGAAATAATGTCATTGAAAGCTAAAGTTTGCCTGGAGTTACTACTGACTTATAAATACTTTCACTAGTCTCTCCTTCTGAGAAGAGCATAAGTTTGTTAGCATCTCTCAGTGAGGAGAATATTAATATGTTACTGAAAAGACATACTCGGTTATAAAATGTTGTCCATGAGAAAATTTTAAGTGCTATCTTAATGAAGCTTTAATTGCAACAGAATGGGAAAACATGTCATAGATTTTATTACATTATAACTATTATAATCCTCTTGAAATTTTCATCTGCTCTTTAAAAAAATCTATATCGATGGATCAGAATGATAATACAGTTGATTATACAGGATGCTTGCCTGCACAAAGTCAACTGGGGGTTGATCCCCAACTCCCCATATATTTCCCTAATCCCTACCAGGAGTGATCATAGAACAGAGTTGGGAGTATCACTGAGTGTGGCCAAAACTTAAAAATATTTTTAAATTTGCATTTTGCCTGTAAATATAACTATTAAGCTATGTATAGGATAATAAACTGTTTAAAATATAAAATGTGAATAGAATAATTTAAAAGTCATGCTACGGGTATTAGATGATAATTCAGAAGTTTGGGACACATATCTAACTAGTACAGTTTTACAGGTTTGAAGCCTGATACCACATGGTTATCCCCAACCATCAATGGGTACGGACTTACTCTACTACTCTAACACTGCCAGGCTCAAATCCAGCCACATCACTAAGCTCTAGCTTTGAGGTATTTGGCACCAATGACAGGGGATAACTCTTTGATCACTGCCTGTGAGCACTTCAAGTTCTTTATTCTAGAATCTACAGTTGAAGAAATAGCCAATGTATTTGACTAGGAAATTTGAACTAAGACCAAAAAGAACTAAAAAGAATAAAACACTATGATCCTTCAGCAGCACATATACTAAAATTGGAATGATACAGGTAAGATTAACATGGTTGCAGCAGAAATGTGACACACAAATTTGTGAATTGTTACATATTTTTTAAACTGGGGACATTAGTGGCACTGTTTAAGGGTGTGTATATCTGAAACTTAATCATGAACAACTTGTAGCTTTATCTCATAGTAATTAAATTAAAATTTTATTTAAAAAAATAAAAGCTCAAAAAATAAAAAGGAAGATGAATAAGATATAATGGACACTTGAAAGACTGTAGACATGTTTCCCAAAGCCTGTATTAAAAAATGTCAAAGACACCTATTGAGCTGATTTGTGACACCAGTGAGTATTCTAGTGGCTCAGAAATAACTCATTTAAATCTAAGACTCAAGTATATAACATGGGATTCATTAACTTGATTAATTACAGATAATATAGCTGGTGGGAAAGTAAGTTATAACATCACCAAAAATCTCCAGAGCCTACCATGCCCAGAGTCAAAAGAGCCGGAGACAAAACATACTGATTCAAGCAAGGGTTGGCTTATTTTTTTGTTTTGTTTTGTTTTGTTTTGTTTTGGGGCCACACCCAGCTGTGCTCAGAGGTTACTCCTGGCTATCTGCTCAGAAGTAGCTCCTGGCAGGCACGGGGGACCTTACGGACGCCGGGATTTGAACCAACCACCTTGGGCCCTGCATCGGCTGCTTGCAAGGCAAACACGGCTGTGCTATCTCTCTGGCCCCGGGTTGGCTTATTTTTAATCATGTTGTTGTATTATGAGAAAAGAAAAATTATATTAGGTATGCATGCCTTAATGGCTACACAAAGCAAAAAGAGAGTCCTTTAAACATCAAGGAGGATCCAGTTCAGTAGTCTAAAGGAGTACAAAAGATTTGAAAGTCAGAGCCTTAGTTCCAGTAGATAAATCATGTGCCATTAAGGTTTAAATGTCGTACATGTGAGTGTGTTTATAAAACTAAAAGCTCACTCCTTTGCAGAGATATTCTGAACTCAGAATCTTAGTGATTTCTAAAAGTAGAAAATAAATTGCTTGCATAATATATAATCATTTAGACATGATAACAATTTTATTTATTATTATTTTTTAATATTTTATTTAAACACCTTGATTACAAACATGATTGTGGTTGGGTTTCAGTCATGTAAAGAACACCCCCCATCACCAGTGCAATATTCCCATCACCATTGTCCCAAATCTCACTCCTCCCCACCCCACTCCTGCCTGTACTCTAGACAGACTTTCTATTTTCCTCATACATTCTCATCGTTAGGATAGTTCACAATGTAGTTATTTCTCTAACTAAACTCAGCACTCTTTGTGGTGAGCTTCATGAGGTGAGCTGTAACTTCCAGCCCTCCTCTCTTTTGTCCCTGAAAATTATTATTGCAAGAATGTCTTTAATTTTCCTTAAAACCCATAGATGAGTGAGACCATTCTGTGTCTTTCTCTCTCTCTGACTTATTTCACTCAGCATAATAGATTCTATGTACATCCATGTATAGGAAAATTTCATGACTTCATCTCTCCTGACGGCTGCATAATATACCCTAGGAACACAAAAATACAATACAAAAATTCCTTCCTTACACCTATATTCATTGAAGCACTATTTACCATAGCAAGACTCTGGAAACAACCAAGATACCCTTCAATAGATGAATGGACAAAGAAACTGTGGTATATGTAAACAATTTGATTTATTTCCTTCAGGATTCTTAATATAGAACATTTTTTTACTAAATTGTGTAGTAAAATAATACTGAAGTTTCTTATTTTTCTCAATTCAGTATCAATAAGCATTTTGAATAATATTCTATGTTCTTTGTAAACATTGTTATTACTTCGTACATTTTCTTTTCTCTTTAGTTCCTGGATTACACCCAGCAGTTCTCAGAAATTACTCTTAAATCTGCACTAAATAATTACTCCTGGAAGTGCTCAGGGGACTACATGGGATACCAAAGTAGACTTCAGATTGGTCAACAACAGGGAAAGCACCATACAGACTGCACTATCTCTCCAGCCCCTTAGTTTGCATATTTCCAATTTATTCAAGTAACATTAATGCACAAGAGTGTAAATGTTTTTATGTGTTGGGACATAATGTTCCATTCCATACCCAGCACTAAAATGGCAAATCCCTCGATCTCTATTTGTACTTAATTGTTTCACTCAACCTAACTTGGATAACCTCATTTCTATCATCACATTTAAGAATTTGTATTTGCGGACATTATCTATTCACATACTGTGTTTTTTTAAATACTACTTATGATTTTTATGATCTTTCTGCTGACATATTTTGTTTATATTGCTGCAAAAAGCAAGACTACTTATTTATTTACTATTTATTTTAGAGCTGAGTAGTCATATATGTAATTATTCCCAAAGTCTTTATCCACTCATTTTTTGTTGTGCACTCCGATTTACTGTCAGTGAAAAGTAGTGGTAGAAAATGTAGAGAATGTTACTCCTCTCTTGACTTTGATTGGATAGTCAGACTCAGAAAAGATTGCATGAACTATGCATGGTACAGGCATCCTGTAATCCTGTTAGCCTCATATAAGCATTTGTCTGACTGCACTGAAGGCTCCTTGATCTATAAGGGTGGTACCTATCACCCAAATAGAAAGGGTTCCTTCCATGTTTGAAACCACTATTTTCAGGTTCAGTTCAAGGTCTACTTGAACTATAGGTAAAGGGAAATCAGTCCTAATCTCTACCTATGTGTCCAGGTTCATTGCCTGTTCTCATAGAATGAAATTGTCGTGACTTAGGACTAATTACAATAAAAGACATTTTAAAAGGCAGAAAATAAAAAAGAAATGTGTTTAAGAGAGTATTTATGCCTTTCTAAAGAGGATAGAACATTGCATAGTGAAAGCGAAATATTTTAGCAAACCAAAGTATAGAGCTGCAGATGACTTCAAGGTGAAATTAATCTTATTTGTTTATGCAAAACTGCTTTTAAGGGATTCTTATTCCCAAACTGTCCTGGTTTTGGACTTTCATTTTTATTTCTTTATCCTGAGTGATCTACAATGCTGTTTACAACAGAAGTTTTTTCAGACATTCAGTGTTCTAACTCCAAATCCACCAAATTAGAGAAATTCTTCTATGATCTGGGTTGATACTATTTCTAAAGATAGGATCCCTTCCTTTGCTTGGGGATTTTCAAGGACAAGAACTTTGTGTTTATATGATCTCCACTCAAGTTTATCAGAGTCTTTTTTCCTCATGCAACTTCAGCACCCCTGCAGGACACCTATCATTCAGTCTCATCAGACCTTCATTCTGCTAAATAGATCCTTGATGAGGTTTGGTTGATCTCGGATTTAGGATTTGGATTGTGGTTCATTATATGAAGTTCCTGACTAGTCCTTTCAGATTATAACTTCTTTCAGATTATATTTTGAAATGATATTTGAAATGTTTTTCAAAATTCACTTGAAATGTAATGTCAAGGGTTCTTTTCCCTGCTTGCTACTTCAGGTGCTTTCAATGATGCTGTAAATATTGATATAATAAGAAAAATAATTTGTATAGTTAACTTTTCAAATTAATAGACATTTTCTTCTTTTATTAGATGACTAGTTGTAAAATTGTTGAAATATGTCTTCTATCTTTAAATTTTTTTTTTTGGCTTTTTGGGCCACACCCAGCGGTGCTCAGGGGTTACTCCTGGCTGTCTGCTCAGAAATAGCTCCTGGCAGGCACGGGGGACCATATGGGACACCGGGATTCGAACCAACCACCTTTGGTCCTGGATCGGCTGCTTGCAAGGCAAACGCCGCTGTGCTATCTCTCCGGGCCCCCTATCTTTAAATTTTTAAGAAATCACAATTCTTTATTTTAATAGAAAATGATCTAGTTTGCATTCCACCAATAGTGAATAAAGGTTTTATTTATTTATTTATTTTTGGCTAGGCAAGTGCTCTATTCACTCTATATTCTCTCTGGCCCTGTCACACACCCCATTTTAATTTATTTTATTTTTCTGTCCCTGTACATATTAATTTCTTTTTAAGATATCTTCACTTAAGCATCATGGTTACAAATATGTTTGTAGTTTGGTTATCAGTTATAAAAAGTGCTCCCCTTTCATCAGTGCAACCTTCATGCCAACAATTCCCCCAAACTTCCTCCTCTACTCCCCCACAGTGTTAGGTTAATCTTATTTTACCTAAAACAAAGATCATACCTTGTTTCTTTGTGTATATTTGTTTACAACATGGATTTATTCCAAACAGAAATTGTCTTACTTATAAACTGTGTGGGAATGGTACAAGATAGCCTCAGATACCTGTCAGTCCACTGTCCTTACTGCCCCACCCAGGGGTGGTCTCTGCACTCAATAAAAATGGTAGTTCTGGCAGGGGGCTGGAGAAAGATAAGAGATAGATGATTTCCAGACTATACGTATTTCACCTTCAGTCTGGTTTAGATTACTTCATGCAGAACCCTAATTCAGACTTATTCACCTAGGGTTGGAGATACAGCATGTGGGGTGACACCCCTGCTTGTCTTTGAGACAGGTACTCTATTTCTCTCACTCACTACCATTGTCATGATAGTTGTTGATGTAGTTATTTCTTTAACTGTAATCACCAATCTTTGTGGTAAGCTTCACATCATGGGTGGTCCTTCCAAACCTAGCATTATTTGTTTCTGGGTATTATTACAATACTGTCCTTTATTTATCTTAAATAACATAAATGAGTGAGATTATTCTGTGTCTATCTCTATCCCACTGACTCATTTCACTCAGTATAATAGTTTTGTTGTCCATCCATGTATAGGAAAATTTTATGACTTCATTTTTACTAATAGTATAGTACTCCATTGTATATAAGTACCACAGTTTCTTTAGTTGTCAGGCATCTGGGTTGTTTCCAGTTCTGGCTATTTTAAATAGATCTGAAATGAACGTAGGCATGCAGAGCTCATTTTTGTATTGTTTTGTGTTGCTATGTACCTATGTTAAACTGTGCTTGCATCTCTGAAAGGAAACCTACTTAATCATGAGGTATGACCTTCATGATAAGGCTTTGGATCCTATTTGTTAGGATTTTGTTGAGGATTTTTGCATCTGTGTTCATCAGGGTCTATAATTTTGTGGGTTTTTTTTTTCAGCATCTACGTCTGCTTTTAGTATCAGGGTGATGTTAGTTTCGTAAAAACTGCTTGGGACTGGAGTGGTGGCACAGGGTGTAAGGTGGCACAGGGTGTAAGGAGTTTGCCTTGCACATGCTAGCCTAGAAGGAACCTTGTTTTGATCCACGGCAACCCATATGTTCCCCCAAGCTGGGGTGATTTCTGAGCTTATAGCCAAGAGTAAACACCTAAGAGTCACCGGGGATGGCCCCAAAACAAACAAACAAACAAAAAAACAAAAACTACTTGGGTGTGTTTCTGTTTCTTCAATTTTATGGAAGAACCAAAAAGGATTGGTAGTAGGTCTTCTTGAAAGGTTTGAAAGAACTTTTTAATGAATCCATCTGGGCCTGGGCTTTTGTTTTTGTTTTTGTTATTTTTGAAGACTTTTGATTATCATTTTAATTTCCTCAATAGTGATGAGTCTGTTCAGATATGCTAGTTCATCATGGTTCAACTGTCAAAGATTATGAGTCCAAGAATTTATCCATTTCTTCCTGGTTCTCTTGTTTTGTGGCATAGTTTCTTAAAGTAGTCTCTGATTACCCTTTGAATCTTTGTAATATCTGTAGCAATATGCTCCTTTTCAATTCTAATTCAGTTTATTGTTTCTCTCGCTTTCATTTCTTTGTGAGTTTTGCTAGTGGGTCATAGATCGTTTTTATTTATCCAAATAACTTTAGTTTTCATTGATCTTTCAGATTGTTTTTATTTTCACTTCATTATTTTCACTTCATTAATTTCTGCTTTAAGTTTTGTTATTTCCTTCTACATATCTATTTTTTGGTTCATTTTGTTGATCATTTTTTAATTTTATAAGCTGTGTCATTAAGTTATTTATGTAGCAGATGGTTTAATTTCTATTTCTTCATATTCCCACAGAGCTTGTTTGAACCTATTTTTTATATAGGTGGTTCTCAGTAATGTAAAATGACATATCATTATTCTTTTAATTTGAAATTACCTGATAATTGGTGGTATTGAGTATGTTTCACATATCTGCTGGCCATCTAGATATTTTCTTTGGAAAAGTATTAGTTCATCTCATTATTTTTAAATTGTGTCATTTGGGTTTTTGTGTTGAACCTCTTATTAAATGAATGTTGTATAAATATTTTCTCCCATTCATTAAGATAATTTTTGCTTTAGTGATAGTATCTTTCACAGTAAACAAACTTTTAAATATGATATAATCCCATTTTTATTTTTCTTGACAGTAGAGTTAAAACAGTGAAGACACCAGTATAGAATGTATGTTATTTTATGACTGCCAATATTCCATGTTATGCTAATGTTATAATTGGATCAGTATGCTACAGTTTACCTTTATGCTATAGATCATCATTACCACTTATCCTTTTTATAGCATTTCCCAAATCTTTAGCATTATGCTTAAAAGCATACATGCTAAAATTATATAAACTTGACATTGAGATGTTTGATTGAATGGATATGAAAATTGGTCTTATATCAGCACATTATCTAAAAATTAATATGATATGATATTTTGACTGGGGTGATGTGTGAGTTAAATGACATAAGACAAAATTGAGTGTATCACATGACACAAATTTCATGTTTACAAATGTTAATTAGTTTCACTAAATTGAAAACAAAACTAATTTCAAATGGTTTTAAAATTTTTGTCTTAATACCTATTGCCTAAGTATGTTTCCAAACACCCAAATAATTAACAAGTAAACAAATGAGTATTCAAGATTATTTTAGATGATACTATATGCTCTGAAAGATATAAAACATATGGTAAAGTTTAGTTAGATATTAATCTTGTATGAATGGGTAGGGGGCATGAAGAAATTATTTTCAGTATCTTGGTCCCAAATATTGAAAAAAGTTGAAGTATCAATGTTCTGGTAAGGTCCTGCAGTGTTATCAGGATCATCAGGACTGGGAATTAGCCATGTTGGGGCCCTCCAGAACTACACTCAGAAAAGCTAGGAGTATTCTGGTATCAGGGATCAGAACTGATGTTCCCTATTAACCCCTGTACTACTTAACTTCTATAATACCTAACCATTATATACTACTCCCCAACCAATAAAACAATTACTTTTTAAAAAGAATAACAAATACAAACTATACTGATTTTGAAAGAATTTACCAAGTTTGAGAAACTGAAAACTAATGGGCTGTTGGGATACATTAAAGTAGTGATGCAGGAGCAGTTAGAGTAGGTCTCTGTGTTGGTTCAAGATTTCCAGATTCTGAATAATAAACATGCTCAGACTCAAAATTACAAGGTAGAAAATTTTTGAAAAGTAGTAAAGAAATTAGAAACGCCCCATATGTGGAAGACCTTAGCATAGAATTCAACATGGCTTTTTTTTTTGGTAAAATTTTTTTTATAGGAAATGAGTTTTTGTGTAATATTTAAAAGTCTTTATTAATTGATAAGAATGTTACATAGAAGCAATCTTGGACTAAATTTTATTGTCTTGATTATCAATTAAATTTTATTTATAAAATTTATAAATTTTTAAATTTATATTTATATTGATAATAACATATCAACTCAATTTTATTAAATTGATCATCATAAATAGTCCAGGAATTTTCAGGAACATTAAAAATATGCTATGGAGATGGAGTAGTCATAATGGGTAGCCCACAGCAGCTGACAAGGAAAAACTGAGACTTTCTTTCAGTAGAAGGAGCTGACGTGTGACAAAAAGTTCAGATCATTGATATTTTCTAGGGTATGGCATGGAGTAAAGAATCTGTTGTAAGTACTATGAAACTTCACTGCAATATTTTATTTAAATCTACACATTATAATTAGGCAAATTACACTTGCAGTTAGTTGACAGTCCAACTTTAATGAGATGTCTTTAAAGAAGGGACGATTTCTTAGAAATCCCTGGTGTTATGTAACACCAGAGAATGTATTTCACAAAGCTAGACAGTATTGTCTTCTGCACTTCTAGAATATTTGGAAAACCTAGTGTGTGCCAATCATCTTTGATCAAGACTTTCTTAAATTACATGTCTATACTTAGCATATAAGTTGGAAGTTTTTCTAAATCACTATATCTTTATCTGTAAAAGGGGAATTAACAGGATCTATCTTCTTGATTTATTATGAGGACTACATGAGATTTAGTAATCATAGTTCTTTTCACTAGGCCTATCTCATAGGAAGAATTAAAAAAAATTAGCCATTGTTTCTAACTGTAGGGGCAACTTTTGTAAAGACAACAATAGCCCCCCTCATTTTTGGATTTTGGTCCACAACTGGCAGTGCTCAGGGGTTACTCCTGACTCTGTGCTCAGAAATTGCTCCTGGCAGGTGCAGAGTACTATATGGAATTCTGGGGATCGAACTGGATCCATCCTGGTTAGGCCATATGCAGGGCAAACACATTACTGTTGTGCTATTGCTCTGGCCCTAATAATAGCCTTTCAATAGGAAAGAACCTAGTTGCTTCAAGACATGAATTCTATATTTTTATTATACATTATTAAATACATAGTTATGAATCTTTCAAAATACTTTAATATCTGACTCAATCAGAAAGTAAATAAATTAGTGATATATATTTTATAAAACTATTTATTCTTAAATATTAATTCTATATAACTAATACATATTTTCAAGTTAGGAATGTTTACACAGGGTCAGTTTAAGTAATTCATGGGTCAGATTATTCAGATAAAGGCACTATTATCAAAGAAAGTGTAAATGAAATTGTTTGATACCAGAAAGCATTCCTTCTAACTTAACATAATTTATAATAATGATCAATAAACAGTAGTTCAGTTGTCAGCTTTTAGCCTGTTTTCTGCCTTACTAGGTCATAATTTTCATTCTTTGGTTCAGGTTCATTTAAAGTTGCCATTTAAATTATTTAACATTACCTTACTTTACAAACAATAATTATGTTCTATATTACATACTTATTTGAAATTACTCGGTAATTTCCAAGCTTTTATAAGCATTGGTGTGTTACGTACACACGTTTATACTTACAGCCTTCTAAGAAATATTTATTTTTATTGCTTTAATAATGAAGTCCTTCTTACATGAAGAAAACCTCAGGTTTGTTGCAAACCTTGCTTATGTAAATCTGGCTTGTTTATTAGGGTTATATTTTAAGATTATAAAAGATAGTGCTTAGGAACTGCAGATATTTTCCAATTTTTATTTAAATATTTATCATGAAGACTAAACAAAAGCCTCATAAATTTACTAAGGAACACATTATTAAATTTATGGAAAATATTTAGATTTCTGCAGAGCTACTTTGTGAAACTAAAGGCATATGGTAAGGTACTTGCTTGCACATGGCCAACTGTGGTTTGATTCCCTGTACCACATACAACCACCAAGCTTAGCCAGGATTAATCCATGAATGCAAAACCAAGAGTAATTCCTGTAGGTGTGGCTAAAATTCAAAAATAAAGAAAGAGGAGGAGTAAAGTGAAGGGAGAAGAAGAAAGAAGAAGAATGAAGAAAAAGAAGAAAAATAATGTAGAATCCTCAGAGAATCAATGCTTAAAATAAAATATTATTTTTAATTTATAAGATAAGTTTTAAAGTTTATATGTTATAAAATATGTTAACTGAATTTTAAATTATTACGAACTAAAAACCATAGCCTATGAATCAACAAGAAACACAATTATTCCAATAATATCTTTTAAAAATAATGTTTTTATTTAAGCACTATGATTGCAAACATGTTTGTAGTTGGGTTTTAGTCATAAAAAGACACCTCCCTTCACCAGTGCAACATTCCCACCACCAATGCCCCTATTTCCTTCCACTCCTACCCCTGCCTGTATTTGAATCAAGCATTCTAACAACTACCAAAGATAGTTTTAATTTGTAGAAATTATGTATATATTCTGCGAAATAGTGCTTAGTAAGTATATTTTGAAAGTCTGTCTTCTGATTAAACTTTGGATTTTGAATTTATCATTCCCTACATAGGGAAATTGTGTTCAAATGGACTCAGCTAAAACATATCTACTGAAATAAACTTTCATTTAGAAAAATAATCTGTTCTATTGCATCTGAAATTTAATGTTAATAGTCAGTCAAAAATTGGCATAACTATATTAATATTTTCTTGATTATAAATTTTATTACATTTCTTACATGAAATCATGTTTACATTTCTGTTTGCTGTGCTTCTGGTTTTAAATATTTTTGTGTTTCCATTTTAGTGAGAGAAACAATTTTTGTTATTCAGATACACACATTTCTATTTAATTGAGCTGAAGATTGATTAAAAGTCATATTCATTTATTTTTGTTTCAATTTTGTTTTTCTTAACTCACCTTTGTTACCAGATTTCTGTCTCTGTGCTTGGTAGGTCCAGGGACCATGTGGAGGATCAGGAATTGAACCAAGGTTGACCCTTCGTTAGGCAATAACAAAAGTATCTTTTATTACAAGTTATACAAAAGTCATCAATAAAGTAATCGGTTATATTATTACAACCTATTAAATTATAGGTTATATTATTATATTATAGGTTATAATACTATAACTAAATTATTAAAACTTAAAATATAGGTCATCTTATTACCTAGAGAATATATTGACTGTAAAATAACCTATAGGCATTAGTTTATGTTTATTGTTCTATGTTTAACCACAAATTAGACAATCATTTAATTTATAGTAGAGTACTAAATGCTACGCTTTTTACTTTGTTGATAGAGATTCATATAATATTCAAGATGACATCATTCATTGAATTCCTTCTTTCAAAAATTGATTTTGAGATAACTCCATAATGCAATTCAGGTATTTTCTATTATTTAAGGTATTTGCCTGGTATTAATTGCATTATTCAGTTGTTAGGACTGAAAACACAATAAAACACAAATTAAGAATCAGTCTATAGGGGGTTGAAACTAAAGCACAGTGATAGGGGGTTTGCCTTGCACATGACAGACCCGGAACTGACCTGGGTACAATCCTCAGCATCCCAAATGGTCCTGCAAGCTACCAGGAGCAATTTCTGAGCACAGAGCCAGGAGTAAGCCCAGAGACTGCTGGTGTGACCTAAAAACCAAAAAAATAAAAATAATCAGTCTATAGAAATAAAAAAACTCAAAACAAAGAAGTATCAAGAAAACTAATGATAAGAAACATTTGTGTACTGATGACATTGTTTAAGTATATGGGTACAATATTAAATAAAACAAACATTTATCTCTAAATATGTTCATTTAACTAGGCCTATATATTTAAGGTTGGTATTTTTTAGTCCAGTAAGTTTAACTAATATAAAATATACTTCCTTTCCAAAAGTGAAAAATACAAATTTCAGACAGATGAAAAAACAAAGTTATAAAAATATTCTTTAGAAATATATAAAGAAAATAATTGATGAGCAATGCACTTATTTCCAATAAATTTTGATAATATGATTGTGTTATAGACATAAGTTGTTAATAAAACATTCTTGAAATAAAAATTTTGCATAAAGTAAAATATACAACTGAAGACTAAGTGATTCACTGGGTGATGTTATAGCAAAATTACTCTGAAAAAATATGGGAGAATCTTACCCAAGTTTTTAAATGGGCATGATGGAGATCTGTGTGTATGCTTGTGGATATTTATATGTCTATATATTTCTTAAAAATTGATTTATCTTCAGACACATTGGTTGTTTACCTAGATATTTCACTTTGACAATAGATTTTCTCAGGTTTTAGGGACCAAATGGAATGCCAGAGAGAGCTACAGTTGGCTACATGCAAGGCAAGCACAGTAGCCGCTTTACCAACTATCCAGCAATAGTCAGAGCCATTTTTGTATTAAAATGGAAATTGAGCTTCCATATAACTCAGCTATATAATTCCTAGAAATATACCCTAAGAAAACAAAAACACAGTAAAAATGCCTGCTACTCACCTATATTTTTTGCATTAACCCAGATGTTCAACAACAGAGGAATGGCTAAAGAAACTGTTGTACATATACACAATGGAATACTATGCAGCCATCAGAAAAAATGAAGTCATGAGATTTTCCTATACATGGATGGACACAGAAACTATTGTGTTAGTGAAATAAGTCTGAGAGAAAAAGATAGACACAGAATAGTCTCACTCATCTATGGGTTTTAAGAAAAATGAAAGACATTATTGTAATAATACACAAAGGCAATAGAGGTGAAGGCTGAAAGGATCCGCTCAAGATATGAAGCTTACCACAGAGGTGAGTGCAGTTAGAGAAATAAGTACACAAACAACTATCATGACAATGGTAATGAGTATAACAAATAGAATGCCTTTTTCTAGTACAGGCAGGGGGTTGGGAGGAGGAAGATGGGAGGCATTGGTGGTGGGAAACTTGCACTGGTGAAGGAGGGTGTTCATTTTTATAACTGAAACCAAACTATAAACATGTTTGTAATTATGGTAATAATGGTGCTTAAATAAAGATATTATTTATAAAAATAGTTTTGTTTAAAATCAGGATAACTATGTAACTGACAACATTTAGTATTATTATCATTATTTTATTTATTTATTTTTTTGGTTTTTGGGTCACACCCGGCAGTGCTCAGGGTTTAATTCCTGGCTCCATGCTCAGAAATTGCTCCTGGCAAGCACAGGAGACCATATGGGACGCCAGGATTCGAACCGATGACCTTCTGCATGAAAGACAAACACCTTACCTCCATGCTATCTCTCCAGCCCCAGTAGTATTATTTTTAATAGAACTTTCTGTGACTTTTTTTTAGTTATTTTTTTATTTTTTAATATAATTTTTATTTTGATCATAGTGTCTTACATATTGTTGACAATAACATTTTAGGTACATATTTACATAAAATCAGGGGGGATTCCCATCACCAAATTGTCCTCCCTACACCTCCGTTTTTGTCCTACCTCCCATTTCCTCTTCCCTCACCCCTAGGGCAGCTAGAATATGTGGTCCCCTCTGTATCCAACCCACTACTTAGTAGTCTTGCACCTGTTTGGTCTTGATGCCTCCCTTATCTCCCCCTCTAACTGTAGGCAGGACTAGCTAGTTCAAGTTGCATGGTTTTGCCGGAAAAAGAGAAGATATATAAACTGGGGTAAGAGTCTAATACTCCAAAAATGGGTGGAATCCTTCTAGAGGCTCTCATCATCGATTTGGGAGATGAAGGAGAAAAAGAAGGTGAAAAACACTCCACCAGTACCAAAAAAAAAAGTGTCAATTATCCAGTGAGGACTCCAGCTATATCGATAAGCACCACAAAAAATAGACGAAAAACAAAACAAAAGAAACAAACAAAAACAAACAAACAAACCAAAAACACGCCATGGTCTTGAAATAAGAAACATGGCATAGCACATAACAAAAAAAGAGAAAAGAAGAGAAAAAAAATAAGTATAATTGGGTCTTTTTCTGTGACTTTTAAAAGTGAAGGGAACATGATTGTATTGATTAACTTTAAATATTTACAAATCTAGTAATGGGAAAATTAATTAGAATGTATCAAGTGCCTAAATAATTTCCAATTAGTAAGGTTGATCTTACCAGAAAGACAAAGTAAGTTTTTTAGGTTCCCAAGTACCTTACAGTATATTATTACTTCAATGACTTGCTCACTGAGGGAAATGAAGCTTAATCAGAACTTTCTGTACAGGGAAAAAACAACTTTCAACTTTTATCTCCCTTTAGTGCAGCATGAACTTACTAGCACTATTCAATTAAGAACTTTATAAATTATTGGTCTTGCTTCTAACTTTCTATACTCTCTAAAGACCAATATGAAATATGTAATGGTCTTTGAAATAAGTATATTGTTAGGAAAATATTATTAATTTTTATGATTACTTTTATTTATGATTAGACCATCTATTTTTTTCTCACAATTATTTACCAATGCAAGAAAAATATGGGGTTTTTTTTGGGGGGGCACACCCTGTGACACTCAGGGGTTACTCGTAGCTATGCACTCAAAAATTGCTCCTGGCTTGGGGGACCATATGGGACGCTGGGGATCAAACCACGGTCTGTCCTAGGCTAGCGCAGGGAAGACAGATAGATACCTTACAGCTTGTGCCACTACTCTGACCTAAGTGTTTTACTTTAGCCTATTTTTTTCCACTTTTTCATGAATTGGTTATTATAACATATCTAGAAACTCAAGTAGTTGAGAATAACTGTCCACCAACTTTTCATATATTCAAATCCTATCACATTTGAATTATAACTGATATAAATTCTAGTTTTTCTAAAGTAATATAAATATACCAATAATAAATATAAGAAGAATTTAATCTTGAACATAATATTGTTTTCCCAAACTAAAAGTCACCAAATGTGGGTCAAATTCATACCTGGAAATAAATTGTATTTTCTTGTTTGGAGGGATGTGTTGGATAAACACATTTGCAGAAATATACTTCAGATATGAATAGTGATGATAATTGAGGCACCAGATAATTATTGGACATTATTTCAGTGACGTTAACAAACCTTAAGTGATTTGTAATGTATAGAATTTTGAGAACAATTGGGCAATAAAAGAAATGGGATAAATGGAAGAGGAAATGGTAACAAAGAAGTTTGAAGGACTCCCAGTTTGTGGCCAAGTTATATGCTCAAATCACTGTGATTAAAATTTGAATAAGAATATAAAGAATCCTTATCTATAAAAAATTTTTTTTTGGTTTTTGGGTCACATCCAGTAGCGCTCAGGGGTTACTCCTAGCTCTATGCTCAGAAATCACTCCTGGCAGGCTCGGGGGACCATATGGGATGCCAGGATTCGAACCACCGTCCTTTTTCATTCAAGGCAGACGCCTTACCTCCATGCTATCTCTCCAGCCCCCAAGAATCCTTATCTATAAACATAACTTAAAAGAGGAAGAAATTGTAGAAGAGGCCTCAATTATATTAGGAACATGATTTGAGATGTTTTCACATATTTTGAGTATCTCTTGCTGAATATCAGAACGTTGAAGTGTGGGAATTAAACTTAGCAAGTTTAATGGGCTTTAAGAAACAATTGTTGGGGCAGAGCGGTGGCGCAAGTGGTAGGGTGTAGGGTAAGCAGTAGGGTTCAGCAGTAGGGTTCAGCAAATGAGACTTAAGTATCATTGATACCAGAAATAAGCTTTTTCACATCAGAATGAAGTCTTTCACCATTTACTTCTAGAACTGAAGAATTATAATATCTAAAAGACTGAGGATATATTACTGAGACTGATTTTATAATTTCTCAAATTTTTTGAAATGTTTTATTAATATTCATATTCAACAAAATATTTTCTCTGAAATGACTTTTTTATTTTCATTATATATGATTTTTCTTTTTCAGACTATATTTCAATACTTTTAAGAACTATTATTTACTGGTTTATTATTTACTTGTTATGGATTTATATATATTATCTAAATATGTTTACTAGTAGTTTCTTAAACTAAAAAATTGTATCACCAGGAATATGATTCTTCTATAATAAACTTTAATGTTACTTTCTCATAATAAATAAAAAATATGGATTCTAAACTATATATACTCTAATTTTTTCTTTTAATGAAATTGATTTGATTTTGTATATAATTTATTTTCTTCAAACTCTCCTTAGGTTAATTTTCTTAAACCAAGTAACTCTGTAGATTACTTCTTTTTAAGTTTGAAATAAATTTGCCTAAATCAAAACATCCTGACAACTCAATGCTATTGATCAATGTTGATAAACTTTTATGTCAATTGAAGAGTTTTGTTTGAGAATTTCTACTTTATTATATTTTTTATGCACACATTAAATTTTACAAGAGCTTGCTTGAGAAAATGATTGGATTTTTAGTTTTAAGAAAAATCTCATTTGTTGTTTTTGTTAGCTACCTAGTTCATGTTTAAAAATAGTTTTGGATAAATCTTTTTGCCTTTGTTAAGTAGAGCTTAGATAAGAACCAGCCCTTGTTGGGAAATATCCTCCTAGTTGATGAGTCAAAATTTAATTATTTTCTGACTTCTAATTACTTTCCAAATCTGTTATGTTCACTCTGCAGAGTAATAACCCACTGAAACTTAGTTGTGTGCTTAATTAATTGTGGGCTTTAATGATGCTTGTATGTTTTACTTGAAAGCATAAATACTCAGTGTACCATTCATATGATCACATTTTGTATACCTTACAAGTGTCTCTGTAACACTTTATAGGATCTTTGTCTAAGTGCAAAGAAAGCACACAGCTGTTAATTGACAAGGTAAGTAAAAGTCTTCTGATTACAGTAGTTAAAGCTGTTCTCTAATTAATTTTACTTGTCACTTTTAATTCTTTTTACTCTTTGTCTGCAATTCATTAGAATGACTTTATCATTTGGATTGTTCTCCTGTTGGTTGTTTAGATAATTGTAATGGGTTATCTTTAAAAGATGGCAAAACTTCAGATTTATAATTGAGCGATACTTAGATTGTTTGGGGAATTTATAAACTTGATTGCCTTTTAACCCATTTTTTCTCTTTACTTTCCTTTTTACCTTTGTGTTTTAAATAAGTCAAGTGTTTTGCATTTTATACATGCCCAAAGCAAACTTCTGCTGTAATCTTCCATGACTTAATCTATTGACTAAACATGAGATACTTCTGTAAGGCAGCAAGCAAAGTCTGCTATCATTTCCTGTTCTGCTTGCCTGCTGTGATTTTTTTTATTTCTTGTTAATTTATGAGCAATAGGCCTTTACTCTGAAGTTTCCTAAGAGATGATTCAGGTAGTAACAAAGATTGTAAACCTTAGTATCTAGTGATAGCACAGAAATAAATTTGTTAAAAAGAATCATTTTTTTTCTGCATTTCATGGTCCAAAAATGGAATGTCAAAAAGGTGATATTTAGTCATATTTCTTTTGCATATGTGGTACTGGGAGAGTGGACATTTGGGGTCATATCCATCTGTACTCAGAGCTTACTCCTGGCTCTCTCCTCCAGGGTCACTCCTTGCCATACACACTCCTGATAAAGGTTCAATATCCCGCCATATGTGAAAATAAATTTTACATATAAATATATTTCTTGATTTATCTCATCCCTCTAGATCATTCATCAAACATTTACTTTAAGGTATACTGTAATCAATAAGTTGTGCCAGTTAAGATGTCTGGTTGGTGGGAATAATGAATTGATGTAAGAACAATGTGAAAAATATTAAAACTCAGTGAATTTTGCATGCCTTACATGAGTGAAATCCTAGGTTTAAAAACCCTGTTCAACAAAATAAAAATATTTGAGTGAAAAGAAGGGCTAGGGTATCCAAACTACTAATATCTATTATTAATAATTTGTGCTGTGTTCATTTTAGTAAAAACATAATAGAGTCACTTAGCAATTACATCTGACAAAGGTTCCTTAATGTTGAACATGTAGCAGATGGTCAAATTGTAGGCTGAAAAAAATTTAGTGGTGCTTTCTCAGAGTTTATCAAAATAAAATCTAGTTCACGATATTTTATTATAAGTTAATTCTGCTTGAAAATTTGTATATAAGCAATTTGTTAATAAAGTTACAGTAGAAATTTGTCTGCATAAATGGAATCCATACAAAATTATTCCTTTTAGTGTTCATATCATAGATTCTCAAAAAATCAAAGGAAGCAGACTTAGCAAAGTAGAGTGTTTTTATTGATTTTTTAGAATGCATTTGTGATGCATTAGAATGTATAAAAAAAAATTGATGTATGCTCAGAGGTTTAAATGGATTTTATTTTTAATAATGTAACTAAGAGATCTAGTGCAGAAGTAGGAAATGGATAATAAAAACATAATCATATTTAACTCTTGTTTTTTTCTTATTTAAATTGTAGTAGAACCAAAATGATGTCATAATAATCTTAATTAGAAATTTTCTAAATGTAATTGAATTAAATTGCTTTTAACTTTTAATTGCTCAATGTTTGTATAAACTATAGTAATAAAGCATTAAAACCCCCCAATTTAGATATAGTAGAATCTTGAATAATTAGATATAGTAAATCGAGAATACCTATATTAAAAATAATCTAAACGGGGCCGGAGAGATAGCATGGAGGTAAGGCGTTTGCCTTTCATGCAGGAGGTCATTGGTTCGAATCCCGGCATCCCATATGGTCCCCCGTGCCTGCCAGGAGCAATTTCTGAGCCTGGAGCCAGGAATAACCCCTGAGCACTGCCAGGTGTGACCCAAAAACAAAACAAAACAAAAAAAAAATAAATAAAAAATAAAAATAATCTAAACTAAAATATAAGCTATTTTGATAACTTTCAAACACAGTTAATTGGATAACTACTTGTGGTGTACTTTAAATGTTTATGATACAAGTGTATTTTATATTATGTTTTTATCTTTACTCTTTAAGTATTAACTAGATAACTCAAGTTTTGTTAAGATAAGGAACTTATTGGCAGTAGGCAATTACTTTTAATTATATTTTTAAATGTTTGCTTTTTATTGTCACTGT
>NC_064848.1:99454012-99589012 GCF_024139225.1 Suncus etruscus | reverse complement strand
AGGTTTTCAGACTTCATCTCAAATGTTTAGAATCAGCGTTTATTTTTTGTTTTTTGTTGTTGTTGTTGTTGTTTTTTGTTTTTGTTTTTGGTTTGGTTGTTTTTGGGTCACACAGGTCAGCACTCAGGGATTATAGTCATATAATTGTCAAAGTTTACTTGAACTTTCTTCTCTTTCTTTCTTTCGTTCTTTCTTCTTCCTTTCTTTTTCTTCTTTCTGTTTCTTCCTTTTTTCTTTCTTTTTCTTTCTCTTTTCTTTCTTTCGCCCTTCTTCCTTCCTTCCTTTCTTCTTTCTTTCTTTTCTTCCTTTTTTCTTTTTGTTTCTCTTTTCTTCCTTTCTCCCTTCCTTCCTTCCTCCTTCCTTCCTTTCTTCCTTTCTTTCTTCCTTATTTCCTTCCTTCCTGTCTTTCTTCCTTCCTTCTTTCTTCCTTCCTTCCTTTCTTCCTTCTTTCTTCCTTCCTCCTTCCTTCCTTCCTTTCCTTTCCTTCTTTTTCTTTCTTTCTTTTCTTTTTTGTTTTTTTCTTTCTTTACTTTCTTTTTTGTTCTCTTTTTTCTTTTTCTTTCTTTCTTTCATTCTTTCTTTCTTTCTTCTTTCTTTCTTTTTCTTTCTTTCTTTTTCTTTCTTTCCTTTCCTTCTCTTTCTTTCTTTCTTTCTTTCTTTCTTTCTTTCTTTCTTTCTTTCTTTCTTTCTTTCTTTTTCTTCCTTTATTCCTTCTCTCTCCCTCCCTCCTTCCCTCCCCCCTCTTGGCTCTCCACTCAGAAACTGCCCCTGGCAGGCTTGGGAAACCATATGGAATGCAGGGATTTGAACCACCATCCATCCTGGGTTGGCTGCAAGCAAGGCAAACGCCCTACCGCTTTGCTATCTCTCCAGCCTCATACTTGGACATCTTTCTATTATTTCTTAGCCTATTCTCAGAAAAGGACTTTTTGAGGATTAAATACGGGCCTCAGAATTTATCCCATCCAAAATTCAAAATGATGCCAGACACAATTTAAGTGAATGTCATTTGAAAGAACCCCCAGTAAATCTGTTAGACTCGATGAAGCAAGGAAAAAAAGACTTCACAGAAAAAACAGACCAGGAGACATTAAATCTATGAATATATTTCCACTAGTTCAATGAGAGGTCACATTACATTAAGCTATAGAAAATGAACAAATAACTCACCTTGATTCATTTTTGGGAGATAAAGTATCTTAGCATCACTGAGTACAGCTATTATTAAGAGGTTATAAAATAAGTTGATTCGTCCTTTTTAATTTTTTCAAGAAAAGACTAATAATAGATATACTGTTTTGCCACAAATTGTAAAGAAAAATAATAAGGAGAAGACTAAAGAGAATATTCTGAAATCTTCAAAGTGGTGGATACAGAATAAATCATTACTCACTGAGACTAGTAAAAGTCAAGAACTCGATCTCATCTACATTTCATCCCTAGACTGTTTAACTTAATACCTAGGGGCTTGGCTTTCAGTTAAATCAGGCCATTCTCACTGAGCTGGTAGCATGTCCATGGTTTCATCTATGGACTAAAACTGCTCAGTTTATTAACTTTATGAACCTATACTGCTCAAGAATAAACTGAATGAAAACACAGAAAAAGTATTTCCAAATTTTCACATAACAAAAAAATGAAATTATATCATAAATACTGGTTCACTTTCACAATTTATAAATATGAGAATGGCTTGGAGTCTTTCACCTAATGTAACAAGATAAAATGAATAGATTTAATAACAGTATCTACAAATATTGGGGGAAATAGCATCCCCATAATAGGTAATGACCCTGGGATTTTTCAGTGAAAACAAATATGAAATTCACTGGAAAATCAAAACTCCTAATGCCACTTCAAGATGAAAAAAGAGCTATCTCCTACACAAATAATACTAACATTTTGGCAATTTGTAGACAATAAATAATAGCATAGCTAGGCAGGCTGTGCAGTACAGATGTTCAATGGGCATTGGAATCAAGAAATACCACAATAAGAAAATGGAAAGTATCAACTGTAAAACCATGAAGAAATGAGATCCTTCTTAGTCAACTCCTAGATTGCACCTTGAGGTCCTGTGTTGGTAATTATTGGCTCGTCATTTCTTAGAAAAAGATAGTATGTAATTTCATGCATATGACAAATAATTAAGTTGTAAGCAAATATTTGGCTGTGGAGATGTGAAGCCATGATTTGAAGCCTGACACCACAATACTTTTTAATGCTTAAATAAATTGTTTCCTATTATTATACCTTTCCCATCTCCTTTTCAGTTTAGCTATTATTTTAAAAACACATACCTGAAAAAAAATGATGTTAGAAAGAGGAAGAGAAAGAGTGCCTGATGTCATCAGGAAGTGCCTGATGACTAGGTTTTTCTCCCAGCATAGTGGTATTTTGTGTACCTTATGTAAATTTTCAAGATCCTAAATAAGTCTCTCAAATCAAACATTTCAAATCTCTATTAAAGTGAACTTTATTTCTTAGCACCAGAATTATGATTAAGAAATGTGAAATCTTTCCAAAATTGTTTCTGAAAAGTAAAAAGATATAAAACAAAGGTTTATAGAGTATAAATTTAAAGGGAAAATATAACCATGAAAAAGAAAAATAAAGGTAGAGAGGGTTCTGTAAATGGAAAATATAGTTGGTCAAGCTATTAAGCTTCCTAAATACAACTGTGTGCTTTCTATAACTGTGTGCTTTCTTGCCTGCAGGCTACTACATAAGATTTTTCCTTTTTTCACCTGATTAATTCCTATTTATACAGAAGAACTCAGCTTAGCCATCACTTTTCCAGTAAAGATTTCCGTGACCTCTTAACCAGAGTCTTGCAATGCTGCCAGTCAGCATTTAATACGTCTAACATGTTGCTCCCCAGGGCTCCTTGTGCCCTTTTGGCCTAGCATTTATCCCTTTGCATCCATTGTCTAATATGATGCCTCTATCTCCCACAATCTATAGGACATCAGAGCATTTCTGAGAATAAGGACTTTATATGACCTCTGTAAAATTAGTTCCCAGGACCTGATGCATAGTTGGGCTTAGGAAATATTTCAAAAGTGAGTGTGATTTTTTTTACACACTTGGTTTAATGACAGCTATGATAGAGAAAGAAAAATCCAAAATAGGTTATTTTCAATATGCATTCTTTCTTAGTCTTCATTTGCTTATATCACTTAATTTTTACACAATTTTTATTTTGAAAGGTTAATGGTTATCTTTGTACACAGATATTTTTATAACTCTATAAATTTGGGTTCTATTTTTCTTATTTGCTTAGAAAGAAAACTTACATACTTTTGGCAACAAATTAAAGTGATTTATTGTCAGTTATCAGGCACTACTAGATCAGTAATCATATAAAATTACTACATTGTCATAAAATGTTTTACTAATATTTGAATCATATTTCTAGTGTATTGGACTTATTTATCTCTGTAACATAAAACATCTAAAATTGGCTTGCCTTCTTTGATATAATGCTTTACTGGAAAATTCAGTGAGAAAATGATAACATTAACATTTAAGTTATGAGAAAAAGATGCTTTACTCTATCACTTTTCCTCTTCAAAGTAGCCCTGAGTAATAAATTCATTATAAACTTGCCACACTAGTTCTTTTTAATTCACTTTATATCACTGACAGAATTTTAGTTAAAATGAGACTTTTCATTTTCATATTGAGGATATAGTAACATTAGTTTCTATATTAACCATAAAATTTATATATGCATTCTGAAATTGTAGAAACTTTTAAGTATAAGATTACGGTGACCTGGTGAGACTCTGAGGTGATTGTACCCCCACCAGCTCGTGACTTGGTAAAAACAACATAACATGGTGACCTGGATTTGTCCTGTCAGCAGCCATGAGGCAAGGTAGGCCTGCCCATATGCATGGACCAGGAAAGATGCTGAGGTGAGTGCCCCTGCCCACCTGAACGGGACCTGGAGAAAGTGTGCATGTCTTCTTGTCAATGAATTTCAGCACAATACATAAAAATACCAAACTGCAAAGGTCACAATGGGTAAAAACATAGAACCCTACCATGCTTAGGGAATGAATATGGCAGCTTCACATATAGAAAGTACAAAAGGCTACCTATATTGACTCTCTGATAAGAACTATGGAGAAGAAATCTGAAGAATGATCAAAGAACTCAAAGAAACCATGAAACAAAACAAATGAACCACACATAAAACACAAAAATATAAGACAGTAGAAATGAAAGAATTTCAAACTAAAATAACAGGTCTGAAAAATTTGGTAGGCAAAATTAAATGCTCACTGGAAGGCCTCACAAACAGAGTAAGAGCTGCTGAGTACAGAATCAATGAGTAGGAAGATCAGCTGCAAAACACCTCCATTTAACAGAAGAGGTTGTAAAGATTCTGAAATAAATAAGGAGAAGAAAAAAATAATCAAATCAAGCAACAGACAACAATTAAACTCTGGGGGAAAAATCATTAGAAATAACAAAAAAATCATTGGCATCCCAGAAGCACAGGGGAAAAAAATCTATTGAAAAATCAACAGTCAAGGAATTTCTGAGAAATTCACAGAGCTAATAAATTCTCCAGGAAGAAAGGCAGTGATGAGATACAGTGACAAGATTCAAGGAAATGAATACTGCACAAAGAATACTTTACCCAGGCATTCATTCAGATTTGAAGGAAGGATACATAGCTTCAAATAAAATAAACAGAAGATCAAAAAAAATTACAAACTCAAAACTAACCCAAAAGAAGAACTAAAGATTCTAATTTAAGGAAAGGTAGACCCCACAAACACACCAACCTCCTACAAAAAGATAACACTAAATCCCATGAAAATAATTTCTCGCAATGCCAATGGACTAAATAAAGAGACATGGAGTAGCAAATGGATAATAAAATTGAACATATCTGAGCAGGGAAATACAGACTCAAAGTCAAAGGTTGGAGAACAATCATTCAAGCAAATTACTCCCTTAAAAAGGATGGGTGCCATACTGGTATCACACAACATAAACTTCAGTTTCAAAAAGTTTAGAAAAGACAGAGATGGGCATTTCTGAATATGCAAGAAATGTGTACACCAAGAAGAAATCACAAACCTAAACATATATGCACCCAATGAGGAACCAGAAAAATACATAAAACAACTGCTAATACATTGAAGAAAAACAACAATAGCAACACAATTATAGTGGGAGATCAATACTATACTGTCACCTCTTGATAGTCAACCTGGATAAAACTTTAAAAGGAATTACTAGATCTGAAGGAAGAAATAAAGAGTGACATAGTAGTTATGTATTGGGCTCCTCATCCCTAGGAAGCTGGTTAAACATTCTTTCTCTAATGCACATGTACATTCTCAAAGGTAGACCACAGACTGGACCATAATATATACTTCCAAAAATCAAGAGTACAGAAATTGTTTCTACTATCTTCTCAGACCCTGAAGCAATTAAAAATATAAGTAAATTACAAATAGGCATGATAATAAATTTAACACATGGGAATTAAACTACAAATTAAACTCACTACTGAAAAACTAGTGGATTAGAGATGAAATTAAAGAGGATATCATGAGATGCCTAGATACAAATGAGAATGAAGACACTAATTATCAGAATTTGTGTTTATAGAAAAGCAGTATTAAGAAGGTAAACTATAGCTTGGAAGCATCTAGAAGGAAGGAAGGAAGGAAGGAAGGAAGGAAGGAAGGAAGGAAGGAAGGAAGGAAGGAAGGAAGGAAGGAAGGAAGGAAGGAAGGAAGGAAGGAAGGAAGGGAAGAAGGAAGGAAGGAAGGAAGGAAGGAAGGAAGGAAGGAAGGAAGGAAGGAAGGAAGGAAGGAAGGAAGGAAGGAAGGGAAGAAGGAAGGAAGGGATGGAGGGAGAAAGGGAGTGAGGAAGGGAGGAAGGAGGAAGGTAAAGGGGAGAGAAGGAAGGAGGGAGATAAAGGGGAGGGAAGGAAGGAGGGGGGAAGGAGTGGAGGAGAAAAGGAGGAAGGAAGGAAGCAAGCAAGGAAGGAAGAAAGGAAGGAAGAGGAAGGAAGTAAGAAAGGAGAGGCCTACAAAATAACCTAATGATACAGCATAATATTTGTGAAAAATGAGCATCAAAATGAGGAGGCAGATGGAAATAATAAGACTCAGAGCATAAATTAATGTATTTGAAAACTAAAAATCAATTCATAAAATGAATAAAAGAAAGAGTTGGTTCTTTGAAAAAATAAACCATTAAAAAGACTCACAAAGAAAGAGAGTGAGAGGAACCTGATAATCAGAAGCAGGCATGAAAAGTGGGGTGTCAGTAAAGATACTATAAAAATTCAATTGGTAATTAGAGATTATAATCTTCAAGGACCTTTATGCCATAAAACAAGAGAACATGGAATAAATAATTTTATTTTGAACTCATAACTTCCCAATGTTGAGCCAATTTGATCTGGAATATCTGAATAGACTGATTACTATCGGGGAAACTGAAATGATAATTAAAAAGTTTCCTAATCCCAGATGGATTCACTAATGAATGCTTTCAAATTTTTCAAGAGGACCAACAACCAATCCTTTTCAAGTTCTTATAAGAAAATGATTAAACAGAAACACTCCCAAATAGTTTCTCTGAAGCTAATATCTCCCTGATACCAAAAGCAGACAGAAACACAACAAAATAATAGAATTATAGCCCAATATCCTTGATGAATACAGATGCAAAGACCTTCAACAAAAGTAATAGCAAAAAGAATCCAGTAATTTATCAAGATGGTTATACACCATTACCAAATTTCATCACAGGGATGCAAGGATGAATAAATATGCATGTCAATCAATATAAATACTATATCAATAAGAGAAATAAAATCATGTGTTCATATCAATAGATACAGAGAAAACAAATGATAAGGTTTAGCACCCATTCAAGATAAAAAAATCAATAAAATTTGATTGAAGGAACTTTTCAGAATATAGTCAAGGACATTTACCACAAGCCTATTGCAAACATTATATTTAATGGGGAAAAACAAAAGGCCTTTCCTATAAGATCTGGTGCAAGACAAGGTTGTCCCCTCTCACCACTACTAATTGATATAGTATTGGAAGTACTTGCCATAACAATCAGGCAAGAAAATTATAACCAAGGCATCCAGACAAGAAAGAAGTCAAGCTCTTTCTGTTTATAGACTTATAGACGACATGATACAATATTTAGAAAATTCTCAAGAGTCTTCCTAAAGGCTTCTAAAAATATATTTATAGTGTAAAGTGACAGACTACAAATTAATATGCAAAAATACATGGATTTTTATATACAAGGAATGAAAGAAAAGAAAGAGATATTAAAAAATAACAATCCCATTCACAGTCGGACCAGAGATAATCAAATACTTCAGAGACAATTTATGTAAGAAGAAAGAGGTATTAATTTCGTAGCCTGCTACCTTGCTATATGAGTCTATTGTTTCTAGAAGCTTTTTGGTAGAGTCTTTAGGGTTTTCTAAGTAGAGCATCATGTCATCTGCAAACAGTGAGAGCTTGACTTCTTCCTTTCCTATCTGGATTCCCTTGATATCTTTTTCTTGCCTAATCACTATAGCAAGTACTTCCAGTGCTATGTTGAATAGGAGTGGTGAGAGATAAAGGAGCAGGAAATCCTAAATGGAGCAAGGAAAGCCTCTTCAACAAGTGGTGTTGGCACAACTGGCTAGCCACTTGCAAAAAATTGAACTTAGACCCCCCAGCTAACATCATGTACGAAGGTAAAATCCAAATGGGTTAAAGACCTCGATATCAGGCCCAAAACCATAAAATATATAGAACAACACATAGGCAAAACACTCCAGGACATTGAGACTACAAGCATCTTCAAGAGGAAACTGCACTCTCCAAGCAAGTGAAAGCAGAGATTAACAGATGGCAATATATTAAGCTGAGAAGCTTCTGCACCTCAAAGGAAATAATGCCAAGGATACAAGAACCACCCACTGAGTGGGAGAAACTATTCACCCAATATCCATCAGATAAGGGGCTAATCTCCAAAATATACAAGGCACTGACAGAAATTTACAAGAAAAAAACATCTAATCCCATCAAAAAATGGGGAGAAGAAATGAACAGACACTTTGACAAAGAAGAAATACAAATGGCCAAAAGACACATGAAAAAATGCTCCACATCACTAATCATCAGGGAGATGCAAATCAAAACAACAATGAGATACCACCTCACACCACAGAGAATGGCACACATCACAAAGAATGAGAATAAACAGTGTTGGCGGGGATGTGGAGAGAAAGGAACTCTTATCAACTGCTGGTGGGAATGCCGTCTAGTTCAACCTTTATGGAAAGCGATATGGAGATTCCTCCAAAAACTGGAAATCAAGCTCCCATACGATCCAGCTATACCACTCCTAGGAATATACCCTAGGAACACAACAATACAATACAAAAACCCTTCCTTACACCTATATTCATTGCAGCACTATTTACCATAGCAAGACTCTGGAAACAACCCAGATGCCCTTCAACAGACGAATGGCTAAAGAAATTGTGGTACATATACACAATGGAATATTATGCAGCTGTCAGGAGAGATGAAGTCATGAAATTTTCCTATACATGGATGTACACGGAATCTATTATGCTGAGTGAAATAAGTCAGAGAGAAAGAGAGAAATGCAGAATGGTCTCACTCATCTATGGGTTTTAAGAAAAATGAAAGACATTCTTGCAATAATAAATTTCAAACACAAAAGAGAAAAGAGCTGGAAGTTCCAGCTCACCTCAGGAAGCTCACCACAAAAAGTGATGAATTTAGTTAGAGAAATAACTACATTTTGAACTGTCCTAATATTGAGAATGTATGAGGGAAATGGAGAGCCTGTTTAGAATACAGGCGGAGGTTGGGTGGGGAGGAGGGAGATTTGGGACATTGGTGATGGGAATGTTGCACTGGTGATGGGTGGTGTTCCTTACATGACTGAAACCCAAACATAATCATGTATGTAATCAAGGTGTTCAAATAAAAAAATTAATTCACCTTAAAAAAGAAAAAAAGAAGAAAGAGGTAAAATTCTTGCCCCAGAGGCATGTCGGGAGGGTGGGTAGGAGGGAAACTGGGGACACTGGTAGCAGGAAATCTGCCACTGGTGTACATTCTATTACTAAAACTCAACCACAAACACTTTTGTACTACGGTGCTTAACATAATAAAATAAATAAATGCATGAATGAATAAATAAATAATGTAGAGAAGTGAAACCTCATGGTTTGGAAGTTCTCTGGTTTTTGCTATATGCATCCAAATGATTATGGGTTTGAGTTTAAAAGCACAGCAGATCATTGCAAACTTAGATTTTCAGTGATGTTTCATCAAAATGACCCTTCACACCATCAGAATGTTTCATACATATTTTGCATAAGCTTAAACAGTAGAATATACAGATATTAAATATAAAAATTGTTACCTCTGGGTAGGACAATAAAAATGTGGTAAAAATGAAAGGATCTTAACCCAATCTAGGGGTTTAAATTTTGATAAAGGGAATATATATAATTTAATAAAATAATTAAAATATGAAAATTTCCTTTTAAAATTAAGTATACTGAGAAAATTTTATTTGTAAGTTTGAAGATTTGATTATTAACTCATGCATATATTAGTTTAATACTTGGAAGACTACTCTTAGAATTTTTATGAGTCTATTTATTATGAAATTTAATACCTCTCTTAAAATACTGATTCCTCATTATTTCATCAGATAGGGACTTTAGTAATTATTGAGATATTCTAAAATCAGTCTATATATCATTTGTGAAAATTTATTCAATAAGCTCTATACAAACTAGTTGATAAAATATTTTCTTACATATTCATTTCATTTAACCTAAACATCTACCTAAAATAAAGTAATATTTTGCAAATAAGGTCAAGATTATCATAAAAGGGCCGGGAAGGTGGTGCCAGAGGTAAGGTGTCTGCCTTGCAAGCGCTAGCATAGGACAGACAGCGGTTTGATCCCCCGGCATCCCATATGGTCCCCCCAAGCCAGGGGCAATTTCTGAGCGCATAGCCAGGAGTAAACCCTGAGTGTCAAACGGGTGTGGCCCAAAAACCAAAAAATTAAAAAAAAAAGATTATCATAAAAAATGTTGTCACAAAAGACTGGAAAGAGAGAATATAAAAACCATAGATCTGGAAAAATATAAATTTTATTGAAGCTAATATGCTCTAGGTGGGCAAAAAAGAAAAATAAATACACAGTAAGTGTGATTCTAATCTTGTTTTTCGAAAGTGGGAGGTACAAATCACCAAAAGAGGATAGTTTTCACAGTTCCTGGTTTTTGTTAAACTGGATTCATCCTGAGTAATAGCTAAGCAAATGTGTATTTCAGGCACATTTTTAGTTATTCTTAAAAAAAAAAAAGTGGCCATATTGCTTTCCAAGTTTAACAGCAAATAGTAGAAGATAAGGGTGTTAGCTAAGAAATAGAAAACATAAATAATGAAAAAAATTAGTGCTGGAAGGAAAAAAAAGAACCATTGACTGGATCAGCTTTTACACCTTCTGCATGGACAGTCAAGACAGTTTTTGTTGCAAAAAAAACAACAAACCCGTAAATTCAGACCCTTCCAACCATCTATAGGCTAAAGCAGCTTGATATCCTTATGCCAAGCTGCTAAAAGCTTACAGTTAAATGGCAAGACAGCCTTGTTTATTAAATCCAGAAAAATTTCTCTGAAATTTTAAATAATATGCAACATAAAATATAATACCAGTAGTTCAATCAGACAATATTTAATAAAAAGTTGTTTTCAAAAGGGTTTATTTACCTAATTTTTGCTGCAAAATATTATATTTTCCCAGAAAAGTTTACTCCTTCACATGGATTTTTAATACATAATATTTATTTGTGTGTGTGTGTTTTGGGGTCACACCTGGCAGTGCTCAGGGGTTATTCCTGGCTCCAGGCTCAGACATTGCTCCTGGCAGGCACGGGGGACCATATGGGATGCCGGGATTCGAACCGATGACCTCCTGCATGAAAGGCAAGCGCCTTACCGCCATGCTATCTCTCCAGCTCAATACATAATATTTATTAACATACATATATCCACATATTTTATTTATGTAATAAATACAATATTATTTATTGTATTATTTATGACCCTTTATTAGGTCATAGAAATGTGACATAAAGATTCAATGCCTCTGCCTATAACTTAGTCATTTTAGAAAATCATTTTATCTGTAAAAATTACTTAATTTTAAATGTTAATGTTTTTTATAAAAGTCATTTTAAAAGTTTCTATACGTCAAATTTTATGGCTTTTATACTCCATATTTTCTCCACTTTTCTGCCACCATGAAAAAAACTATATCTTAAAACTATATTAAAATCATATCATTCTATATGAGTAAATATTGTCTTATAAAAACAAAAAGAATGTGTGTATTATCTATGGGTTTATCATTAATTATTGAAGCTTTGGCTTATAAACAAAATTTTCCTGACATTGTATTAAATGCGGACATTAATATTATCTACCCAAAACTAAGCATAATTTACATCACCCATCAAACTCACAGGAAAACTTTAATTTGTATCATCCCTAGGATGAAAAAGCATTTAAGCACCTAATCATGCATGAAGCTCTCAGGGCTGAGAAAATTAATTGTAGAGCTGTGAGCTTCTGACCTGTGATAATTTTACAACCTGAACCTGATCATGAAAGTCATTTCTGGGGATAAAAAGAAAAAAAAAAGAAAAAGAAAAAGAGTCATTTCTATGTACATCATATGTTTAACAGGAAAGTAACAGTAATCTTCATAGTTTAGACATTCACATGTGGTGAATTAGGATGGGAAGAGATATTTCAATGGACATTTATAAATCCATGTCATAGTCCCTCAAGAATAAAATAATTCAAACCTAAGACAAGTTTCTTTTTTCAATGTAATCATATCATAGAAACAACAGAGAGGAATTTTGACTTTCTCTAGCCCAGCTCATTCTTTCTACCTACTTACAAAGTCAAACTCATATAAATTCTATAAATGTTTCTGAAAATAAGGTAAGAGGGTAGACCATAAAGATGCTAACTCTAACCATAAGTCATTAAGTGAATTAACATGAGACTTTAATACACTGAACAAAAACCCAAAAGCTAGATTAACATATTACATAAATTACCATCAATTAGTGAAATTGTTTACCTCAGTTTAGGTACAATCAACACCTTTGTGTTTCCTGGAGAAGGAATGTCGCCCCACTTTCTGGTAAGCCCTTGGTAAGCTAAAATAATTATTTGCATAATATAATAACAATAGCAATAATCATTCTTTTAGTAGTTGCCATTCTGGTTTGATTCCCTTAGATAACTCTTGATTTCTTAACCACAGTTGCATTGCATTTCACTGAGGATGCTCTTTCTCTCGAACTCTCCAGGTAGTGTCTCAGGCACCAGTGACACTCAAAATGGGATAGAATCTGCTTCTATCTTTGTGCCCAGTCTCTTGCAGTAAACATTATCAGAAATTCATATTTTAATTAGCTCTTCCTATGATTTCTGTATATTCTGAGCTTTGATATGCTCAACTTTATGCAGCACTATCTTTCTGATCTATGAACAGATGTTGGCCCTTCATCCTAGCTTTATTTTTAATTTTTGGAGGGGAGCACACCCAATGCAATGTCATTAGGATCAAACTCGGATTTTCCAACTGAACTCTTCTAGCATGTTGGCCCTTTAAGCTTTGCTCTTTGTTTTTGCCTCTTTAGCAATGCTCAGAGAGTGCAGGGGCAGCAGATCTTTGGTTCAGGGATAAGGTCCAATGATTCAGTACTGCTGCTCTGGCCATATAATGCCAGGGCCACTTTAATAGTAGTGCTTGTGAGCCTTCAGGACTACATCCAGTGATGCTTAGTAACCATCTGTGTTCTGGGGACTAGAACAATGATCCTGAACTATCTCCTCAGAACATACTTTGTACTTGCTTAGGTGCAATTTGCATTTGGAAAATAGGAAGCAGCTTGATAGACTTCTTGTAACTCTTCTCTTTTATTTTTGTTTGTTTTTGTTTGTTTGTTTTTGCATTAAAATAAGCATACTGGGACTGAGTCTGAATCCTGTTGTGATTCTACAATGTAGGGAAACATTTATTTTGTGTAATTCCTAGTAATAATCTTTTGAGACTTGTCCCACATAAAACAATGTAATGTATCTTATTTTTTATTTTTTAAAATATTATCTTTATTTAAACACCATAATTACAGACAATATTTGTAGTAGGGTTTCAGTTATAAAAAGAGCACCTCTTTCACTGGGGTAGGAAGCTTGTAACTCTTCTGGACATTCTTTATCAGCCTCCCAGAGTAATGTAAGTAAAAGCAATCACTTCAGACTTGGATTACTAGGATTTTATTTCCAATAATAATAATTATATCATAATTATAATAATATGATTTCCAATAATAGCCCTTAGGCCATTGTTTTAACCTCTGTATTTATTTCCAGGTAAGGAAATACTAACCATTTTATACAGTTAAAATTATTGACACTGTATATAAAATATATTTTAAAATTATGGGGCTGGAGAGATAGTAGAGCATTTAGAGTATATGTAGCCAACCTGGTTTAATCCCTGATACCTTATATAATTCCCTGACCCACATCAGGAAGGATCACTGAGAGCTTGAAGTAAATCCCAAGCAACACTGGATGTGTCCCTAAAATAACATATATCTATGAAAAAATAATCCCAAAGAATATATGCCATATTAATACATATATTCTTATTTAAGGCATTGAATTTGCAAAGTCATCTTTTTACTCTTTATGTATAGTGATTATTTTGTCTATCATCTTTTCTCTGAAAAATAAATCCACGCTTGATTTTTTCATACAAGTAAAAATCTGGTCTTATGATAGAGTCAAAAGCTACTTTCATTGAGAGAATTTTCCTAAAATGTGATTTGAAATTATAATGGGAAATTATACCAATATATCTTCTTTCACTTATTAATATCTTTCCACCAAAGTAGTTGCAAACACTCTGTCTCTGTCATAAAATGTTGATATATGTGGACAGAACTGGCTTCCCCAAGTATCTTTTTGTGAGAGCTGAATATATAAAGTTGACAGGTGGCTCTCAAAGAAGGGGGATAAAGGCAACTTCTGTCAAGTTGAATTATATTCTTGATAAAATACAAATATGAGTTATATCCCATTATAATGAACTCCAGTGGACCTGTAATTTGTCTTTGCTTTTATTTAATATTTCTGTTGTGATTGAATTACTAGAAATCATATCCTTGATCAAAAAATAAAATCCAAGAATTGAAACTCTGCTGAAGAATAAACACTGTGAAGTAAATTGGCAAGTGCAAATTTAAATACAGGGAAAATAAGGAGCTCACACTTAAACTCATTTTTTAAATTAACTTTTCTAATCTTCATTTTAGCCTTTAGTCATCCTTTAAATTCTATATAATAGTTAAAAAGTTATTCTTGGTATATTTGATGTTTTAGTTTGTTCTGTTTTTGAATAATCAGGGATCCAGTAGTATAAAAAGAAGAAAACTGAATAATTATCCTATGCATTTCCATTGAGAGGATATGGATTTATAAAAACATATATGTCGAGGACACAGGGATTCTACTTTTGCCTTGCATTTTGCTGTTCGTTTTGATCTCTGGCCCCTATATGATCCCCTGAGCCCACACTGAAGTCATAAAATAATCCTTAAGTACAGAGCTAGGAGTAAGCCCTGTTCACTGGCATGTGTGTCCCCCCAGAAAAATAATGTAATTGTTTAGCGATACACTTTTACCCATTTACAAAGGAGTATTATCACCACAGCTGCCATCAAATTACCCCTATTCTTCCACCACATTTCAATTATCTCCTTTGCTCTCTGAACCCTCTTGTGGCTACATTGGTAACCTTAGCTGTGGGGTCAGGGTCCAAGGTGTGTTTTTTTGTTTGTTTTAATTTATCTTAATCCATTGCTCTTCTTTCTTCTATCTCACAGAGAATCAAAGTAGTCCTCTATTGACTTTTTCTATAAGATTTATTTACCTAACAAGTTCCCCTCATCCATACTGTAAGTCAATATTTTTTATCTATAATATCTAAGTAGTACTATGTTATGTATATATACCACATCTTTTTTAATATTCATGATCATTAGGAATTTGGGTTGTTGACTAATTTAAATAGTGTTGCAATGAACACAGGCAAGTAAATATCCTTTGGATTAGTATTTTATGTTCTTCAGATACATAAATTGTGAGCTAAACTGTTGTCACATCAACTTTAACATTTTTAATCTGCACATTTTTTCATAAAGTTGATTTATGTTAGGTATGTATCCTAATCTTTACTATCTGTCAGCTTGATAAAAAACATTTTTTATGCATCTGTGGTGTATTTTAGGTGTTTAGCACTTTTCCCCATTTTTACTTAATTGCTGTTTCTAATTAATTGTTTTTTAATCATAAATATTTGATATATATATGAAGTTAGAAAATCTTCTATTAATTGTGGATGACTTTCTTTAAATGCTAGTTTCTTTTACAGGCTTTTTAGTTTTATGTAATTACATGTTTATTTTTGCTTTTGTTTTCCTTTCTATTGGAGCTTCATGGAGTGTTCTGCCTATGTGTGCTTATCTATTCATTAATATTTTATGGATTTTATTATTTAATCAATTTTCTGAAAATTGTTTTTATTCTTTGCATGCCAGTATTTAACACTACTTATTATAGAATATTTATTTCTTTATTTTATGTTCTTAGATCCTTTGTCATTAAAAACTGCCAATATGAGAGTTTTTTTCTGGATTGTCAATTTGTTCCATTCATATTTTACTTGACATGACTCCTTAAGATCCACTCATATTGTAACAAATATGCAACTAATACGTTACTCAAATTGTAATAATATTTCATCTTTAATAGAAAAGTAATATTGATTATATATCAAACATGATATATATTACATCTTTACCCACTCATTATTGGAAATATGGGATGTTTCCAAATCTCAATTTGTTCTAAAACATATTTAAATAGATTAATTATTTTTGTTTTTATGGGCCACACCTAGTGGCTCTCGGGTTATTCCTGGCTCTGCACTCAGAAATTGCTCCTGGTTTGGGAGACCATATGGGATGCTAGGGGATCGAACCCGCCCCTGTCCTGGATCAGCCATGTGCAAGGTAAATGCCCTACCACTGTGCTACCATTGAGCCCTAAATATCTAGATTTTATTATAATACCAAAATTTTGAATATTTTAGTTGTGAAATAAGTCAGGAGCCATGATGCCTTTATTTATTTTTTAGTTTTTAATCGGGTTTGCTTTGGCTATCTTATATTTCAGTTCCATGAAAATCTTAGTGGTACTCTACTTCCTTAAAGACCACTATCAGAGAAATTTTTCTCTTTTTCTATGCTTTTGCTTTATTGAACATATATAGCAGAGCTTGCAGCTGCTCTCATTCTGTGTTTTGGGATTACTCCCAAATGTGCTCAGGGAACAATGAGGTGCCAGGAACTAAACCAGGGCTCCTGCATAACAATGATTGCATTAAGTCCAATTTCTACTTATGAAGTTTTGAAAGGGACTATATTTGTATCAGTATATAACTTTGGGTAGAATAGTCATTTTAATAATGCTAATGTCTTTTTAATTCATAAACACAGAATATCTTCCTATTCTTAGTACCTTTCTCTATTGCTTTTAGAAATATATTTCTTAAATTATTTTCATTAATGCAATAATGGTTAACAGAATGTTTATCATTGTCAGTTTTCACTGCATAAATCTTATACCTCCTCTCTCAAGTTGATGCCCAAGTACTTAACATTCAATATTTCCATATTTATATATTTACATAAAAACATACTCATTGAACATTTATATATACAGATTACAAAAAAACACAGACATATGCACTTACCCACCTACTTAGTCGTGATTAAGAACTTACTATTTTTAACCAGAGAACAGTAAAACTCAGTTCCCCTCTATTACAAGTTATGTAGTTGAGTTTTCTACTTTTGGGAAAATACCAGAAGTCAAGATATTTATAATGGATAAGCCACAATGGATAAGCCTCTCCCTGGGAAAACCACCTTAGTGATCATGGCATCTCCTTTTCCAGGAAAATAGCAGAATAGACTTTATCTGACTTTTACATTTTTTGATATTATAGAGCTAAAACAAAATGAGTAAAATGTTCTCTGCTCATTCCATTTAATTAATCATCCGATTAATAATTAATTAATAAGTAATATCTAATACTTAATATCTAACTTCAAATAATACATTCTAAAAATAACATCTAAACCTAATACATGAATCTCAATATTATATTTATTACAAATCACATTAATTACAGAATTAATGCTTAATAATAAGCAACTTAATCAATAAAGAAGCATGTATTGGATACTTTGCAATAATTAAGTATGCTATGAATAGATTAATAAAATGAACTACAAAAACTATTCATAAAAAACTCTAAAGCTTTTTATTTCAAAAGACAAAAATCAAAGTTGTTGTTGGGTTTTTTTTTTTTTTTTGTATTTAACCACATCCTGTGATGCTCAGGGGTTACTCCTGGCTATGTGCTCAGAAATCACTCCTGGCTTGGGGGACCATATGGGACGTGGTCTGTGGTCCATGCTAGATTAGCACAGGCAAGGCAAATGTCCTACCACTTGGACAACCAATTCAGCCCCCTAAAGTTTATTTTTATTTTTTTATTTTGGGGTAAGTATACCTGTTTGATGCTCAGGGGTTACTCCTGGATATGCACTCAGAAATCACTCCTGGCTTGAGGGGAACATTTGGGATGCCAGGGGATTGAAGTGCGGTCAGTCCTAGGCTAGCGTTTACAAGGCAGACACCATACCTCTACTGCCACAGCTCTGGCCCCCCAAAATTTATTTTTAATATAAAAATAGTACAAAAAATAGTACAGCATAAATAATAATAAAAGATAAATTTGGGGAAAATATTCAAAATATTTAATATGAAAATATAGTTAATATTTTATTATGGAACAAAAGATAAAATTTAATTTTCTAACCTAAAGTTGTACTAATTAATTAATGCTTAAAATACTGGGCTTGATATGCCTTAAATAAATTGATAGAAAAGTTATTTTCTTTACATGGAATCTTGTAATATGAATATTTTACTTAAAAGATCTTTAAATAAAAAAAGATCTTTAATGACAAGTTTATGCCTGTACAACTTTAAATTATGCTATACTAAAATATATTATAGAAAACTATAGTAAATATACTACACTAATATACTAATTTAAATAGCTAAAAGTGAACAATGTTATAACTAGCACTTTATTACTTAACAACCAACATCACCGTAAATGAGAATCAGAAATAAAATAGTTAACACTGAAGAAATAACAAGATGTACTTTAGATATGCCTCATTAAACATTTATACTGAGTTAACAAAAATATTATAACATAAGTAGCATTTATTTTACTTTCTAAACAAATGTATCAATTAAGTTGCTAAATATCTTAGAAATGATGTTTTCTCAGTGAATTATAAGAATTAGGAAGCTTTTAAAATGTAAATTAATTGTTGCAAATAAGATTATTTTATATAGGACATAATCGAATATGTCTATGGCCCTTTGCAAGCACAAATAAATTAGTCTTTCTTTCTTCAGAGCACATTGTTTTAAAGTACTATGAAATAAAAGGAGTAGTAACAAATATATAAGTACATTTTAATATATTTTTTATTTTTTATCATTATGTTTTAATATGTGAAAATAAATCTTAGCTATATTATTATTGGAGCATTATTTGTGGAAGCAAATTAAAAATAAATCAAAATATAATTGTATAAGTCATATTATAACCTTCCTAAGTAATATAAAGCAAGTAGTAAAAGAGTATAGCTAGATATAAGCATTTATCTTGAAAGGCAATATGAATATTTTTCAAAGTAACCCATAACCAATTATACGTGACAATATTAGACTTGATTTTAAAACTGTTGGGGCCGGAGTGGTGGTGCAGTGATAGGGCATTTGTCTTGTATGTACTGACCTAAGATGGGTTTGATCCCCCAGGGTCCCATATGGTTCCCCCAAGCCAGGAGCAATTTCAGAGTGCATAGCCAGGAGTAACACCTGAGCATCACTGGGTGAGGCCCAAAAACAAAACAAAACTAAGCAAAAAAAAAAAAAAAAAATGATTGTAGGGCATGCATTACTGATTGTGAACAGTCCCCAGAATGAGAAATTACTTCCCATCCCCTTGTCCCCTTTCGGGGGGAGACCTTGGTAATATTTATCCGCAGCAAATAATAATCCACACAGACAAGAAGGATAGGGTGTAAAAGATTGGAGAGAGAGAGAGAGAGAGAGAGAGAGAGAGAGAGAGAGAGAGAGAGAGAGAGAGAGAGAGAGAGAGAGAGAGAGAATCCTCTTGCAGCTTGCAGCTTTCACAAAAGGGACCCCTCTCCCCTGTCCCCTCTCCCCTCTCCATCAAGCTATTTATTGCCAACTCCACAGCGCCCCCACCTGGAAGGGCTAGGTGGGGCAATAGTCACAGAACAATCCTAAGGAAATACTTTTATATACAACAATTCCAAGAATAATCTTATGGAAATATTTTCATATACTACAACTAGTGATTCTAGTATTCTAATTATTTTAAAGTATTCTAATAGCAAAATTAACATATATTATAGAAAAATAAAATATTAAATCACTAATAATTCTACAAATAAAAGATGATCATAATCATTTGATTCCTTAAATTCTGTTGTTTTCAAAACTTATATTACCAATTTTAAGATCCATAAGTATGAGAACTACCTGAAATGATTGCTAACACACAGTTTTTCTGTGCCCAGTCCTAGTGAAGTATATATGAAAACAGGTTGAAAAGTTATGTTCTTAATGTTTTACAAAAATTTTATGGAAAGGGATGGTCACCACTAATCTAGTAAATATAGTTGTCTCAAATTTAACTCACAAACTAGGTAGATAATTAACTATTAGAAATGATAAAATGTTGGGAATAATAGTAAGTGACAAATGGGGATATGAAGTAACTATTTCTTGCCCTTCTTTCACTTATGCTAAGATAGTAGATGTTTTCACCTACCTAAGAAAAGATTGTTGCTAGGATACAGCCTTAGAGAGGTTTAGTGACAAATAACAATTTAGTAAGTCTTAGCTGAAGGACTCAGGATACAAGATTACAGCTGCGGCCATTAGGAAGGTGTACACTGGATAGAGAATTGTGAAGGAGTAGGACCAGGTCAATATACATGAGAGGGAGGTGGATGTTGCATGGGCAGAACCAAGACATTAGAAACTGGATCAGTCACAATGAACAGGATAATAAAGGGAGCAACCTTGACATTGAGAGGAGACCTATGTACTCTACAATAAACTAGCATTAAAAGCATCCAGAGACTCACGTACAAATATGTAGAAAGCTTTCATGTAAGATGGTTTCTGGCGATTCTGAAGGGTTAGAGAGAGACTTGCTTGGTCACGGTCGCTTCGAATTGAGTTGAAGAAAAGGAGGACATTTTGTCCATCTTCGCAGCAGGGAGGTTTTGTGGATAAATTTCCCACTGATGAGTTCCCTGTTTATCCCTAGGAAAAGCTCTGACTTCCACGGGCTTAAAGACAAAGCCACATTATCCGGAGAGCTCCCTGTTCGCTTTGTAAGAAACGGAGCCTGAAAAATCGTACTTCTGAAAATGTCTGCCAGGCCTTAGAGGAAATTCGGCATGATTTTCAAGGTAGTGACGTGTCTCTTTTTTTCTAAGTCTAGAATGTCAAATTTTGCAGTCTTATTGGACGTGGGGGTGAATTCAGGCAGCAGTCGCCTGAATTCTAGGGAAACTTAGCAAAATGGAATTGTGTAATGGAAGAGGAGGCAAAACCATCTGACATCCTTTATCTTTAAAATTGTGACTGTGAACTAGAGTTCACTCTTAGACATGTTTCCCTTGTGTTTATTCATGTCTAGATTTTTAACTGAGTCTATAATAATAAAGAACGTTTAAGCATTAATAAAAAAATCTTTCATGTAATAATTCTCATGAACCCACTCAATAATAAATTCATTATTATGCAAACACAAAGATGCAAGATTGTGTTACTCTTGTTAGTATGGACCATATACTTTTTGATCCATTGTTTAACATACTCAGAGTATTTTATATTTGATAGCATATTTTTGTAAACTTCTATTCACCTTTTTGTTTAAATATTTCCAATCACATTATATTTTTGGAAAATATTTACACTGTTAATACTATTTTAATTAACTCATTTTATTTGTTTAATGTACATATACTATATTACTTTTTTATTTTGGGACACACCAGGTGTTGTTCAGGGATTACTCCTGGCTCTACACTTAGAAATTATTCTTGGCATGCTTGAGGGACCATCTGGGATGCCAGATATTGAGCCTGGTTAGGCCACGTGAAGACAAACTTGTAAGGCAAAATGTGCAAGAAAAAACTTACAAGGCATCAATGGGTACTATCATTCCCCCCCCCACTGTATTAATGTTTATCACAAATAATTCTATGTGTATGTATGTGGTATGGGCTCACCCAGCTGAGCTCAGGATTTACTCCTGGCTCTATGGCAAGGTGTCACTCGTGATACTGCTCAGGGATCATGTGTGCCAGGAACCAAACCAGGGTCCACTGCATTCAAGATAAGCACATTATAATATTTCACCAGTTCCTCACAAATAATTCTTTTTTTTTTTTTTTTTTTTTGGTTTTTGGGCCACACCCGGTAACGCTCAGGGGTTACTCCTGGCTATGCGCTCAGAAGTCGCGAATTCTTTTTTTTTTTTTTTTTTTTTTGGTTTTTGGGCCACACCCGGTAACGCTCAGGGGTTACTCCTGGCTATGCGCTCAGAAGTCGCGAATTCTTTTTTTTTTTTTTTTTTTTTTTGGTTTTTGGGCCACACCCGGTAACGCTCAGGGGTTACTCCTGGCTATGCGCTCAGAAGTCGCTCCTGGCTTGGGGGACCATATGGGACGCCGGGGGATCGAACCGCGGTCCATCCAAGGCTAGCACAGGCAAGGCAGGCACCTTACCTCTAGCGCCACCGCCCGGCCCCACAAATAATTCTTAAGAGTTCTAATAATCTCCATTTCTTTCAGAAAATTTAGAGAAATGCAATATGGTACCATTGAAGACTTTGGGATCTCGTATTGTCCAACTGTTCACCAGCAGCTTATATGAAAAGTAACAGCAGTGTAAGAAATGTCTTTGACAACAATCCAAATTAATTCTAATAAATCTATAGTTCTTAATTAAGCCAGATGGTGACATTTTTACTTGAAATAATGTTATTAAACTAGAGAAGTAGGGGCCGGGCGGTGGCGCTCGAGGTAAGGTGCCTGCCTTACCTGCGCTAGCCTAGGAGACGGACCGCGGTTCGATCCCCCGGCGTCCCATATGGTCCCCCAAGCCAGGAGCGACTTCTGAGTGCATAGCCAGGAGTAACCCCTGAGCGTCACTGGGTGTGGCCCAAAAACCAAAAAAAAAAAAAAAAAAAAAAAAAAAAAACTAGAGAAGTGGAATTTTATTTAATTTATGAATATTTTCTATGATATATGTCTATAAATCAGACAATATTAATAATAATAATAATAATAATACTAGGGATCAGATTTGTAAGCTATTTTAGGCCAATATTACAGAGGAAAAATTTTGATTTTGGACAAGTTCTAATGTACATGTAAAGGAATTAAAGAAATACATTAGGCAGGGCTGGATGATTGACCTAGGTCCCATCCAAGGCAACCTTTTGTTCCCCTGAGTTCATCCAGGAGTGATCTTGGAATCAGGACTAAGTCCTGAATACAGCTGGGTGCAGCCATTCCCTTCCCACCAAAAACAAATAAAAAATTTTTAAATGCATTATTGACATTTTTTAAAAAATTATCACAAAAGTAAGAAAAAATAATTATGTGAAAGTGATCAGGTACAGAAAACTCTATAATTTGAATAAAAAGCACAATCCCATAATTCTTTTTTAAGAAATTCATCTCATCTCTGACTTTGAGTACTAACAGTTTCTTCCCATCTTCTAATTAACATTGGCTTCTTCATCTATTTAAAAATTCCTATTATAATAAGGAAATTTTATACATATTCCATGAAAGCAAACTATTTTATGCAGTTTAAGCAATTAATTTAATTTTAATTATATCAGAGTGTTTCAATCCCTGGTAATTTCTTTAAGCATATTATTATTCCTTCTTACTACGCTTTAATGTATCGTGGAAAATGCAATAAAATTGTGGTACCACTGAGTTTGTATCAATACTAAATAAAAATTATATATAATGAATACAGAATATGATAGGTACTTAATAATTGTTTTTAATATGATCTTTTTTATTCACTAACACTTGGAATATAGTATACTGAATCAACAAATAAGTGAATAAGAATTACTGAGTATATCTTCACCTCCAAAGTAATTAAATAAAAAATTAAGAAAATTTAATTGCTCTATTTTTCAGACTTTGATACCAAGAAAAGAGTTTAATATGTGATTATTCTTCTTTAAGTTTTAATCACATTTTGTAATGTCTGCTCAGAACACTTTCACATAGCACAATGAAACCTTTCTCTCTTAAAAGGAACCTAGGAAGCATAAATATGTGACTGAGCATCTAGAAGAAAAGATCTTACTCAAAAATGCCACCATATTTAACCAGTCTTCTTTTTGGATAGCAAAATACTTTGTTTTGATATATTTTGATGTGAATTCTGCTAATTCCCTAGTAAGTGGCATTTCAAAGTTGGCAACTCCAGCTGTCCATCTTTTCCCCCTCTTCTGATTTTGCCCAACAGATGGTGCAAATGGTCTGGCAGAGATTCAGTGGATCAGTGTTGGGGGGAAGCCTTGCCAGACTACTGATAGTATCTTTGAAGTTTTTTTATTTTGGCAAGAATGAGTAGTTAATAGAAAAGCCTTAGCCAAACAAAAAAATAATGATACAGAAGTTTGAGAGAAAATTTGAATTTATATTTCATATCTTTTAAATGTTGGTAATTATTTTCTTCTGTACTATCATTTTTTTTTACTATTAATGTTATCTTGAGCTATGACTTTTTCTCACTGTATATTCCCATTACCTAAATGAAAATAACCCCATCAATACTTTTTCAAAGTATATAGAAAAGTTTAATGACCACTGAATGTAGATCAAGTCATATAGATTCTATTCTTGTTTCTACCTTTATTTGTTATTTATTTTTCCTTTTTGGACAACATTGAGTAGTTTTCAGGGAGTTCAACTGGTCCAGGGAAGGGGCATACTCAGTGGTATTCAAAGTACCAGGTGCTCAGGATCACATCCAGAGCTCCCACATGCAAAATATGTGTTCCAGTCCTTTGAGATCTCTACTTGTATAATCTTAATGTATTGATGTTCTTTGACCTAAAGAATCTACATCTTTAATATGGAAATGAAAATATTCTGCCTATTTCACAAAATGATTTTTGAGAAAGAAAATAATGTATTTAGAATGGCATAAAAATGGTATAAAGTTGGGGTTTTCACTGTGGATAGGAAGTTTGGCTTGCATGTGGCCGAACCAGGTTTGACCCCTGATATCCCATGTAATCCCCAACCTGCCAGGATTAATTTCTGAACTCATAGCCAAGTGTAAATCTTGAGTGCTGAGGTATGGCTCCCCAAAAGGTATAAAGCCATAAATGTTATAAAGAATATGATTTTTATTTAAATCAAGTGTGAACTCACAAAAAAACAAGAATTTTTGCATATTTTGCACTCATTTGTCTGCCAGTTTACCCTGGTCTAAAATGCACCTGGTTAAAAATAAATATAACTCTCATATTAACCAATTCAGTATCAATTCTTGAGATACACTTATTCCACAATGTAATAAAATGGCTTAAATCTTAGGTTTATAATTTAAAATAATACATATTATGAATAATTTTTGGAAACATGGTGATATAAAATTGGAGGAGAGAAGATTGTCATTACATCACTGTAGCCATTATAGTCCAAATAATAGGTCCAAAATACATTCTCATAAATATGGTCCTTCAATATAAAATTAAAGTTAACTTGTCCTAATAATATATCACAAAATTTAGAATTAGGGATTTTTTTTACCAAGTCATCTCTAAATCTTCACATGAGTAAAAAAATGTCAGTCTAAAATAGCACAATTACTGGATACAAAGACACAATTGATAAATGTAGTCCTAATAAATTTCCTTATATTTAAAAATGTTTGATTTTACCTGATATTTTGAAAACAAATTAAAAGCTCGTGATAATTTTTTGATATTATGGTTGTGTATTTCTCGGCAAACATCCTGGAATGCTTCAAGTCAAAATATTCAGACCACATTTTCAGAAATGCATTAAGCTGGTCCCCAGTGACAATCAAAGAACACAGCAAAATCAACTCTCAAACGCCTAACCTCAAGTAGGAGTGCCTCCGCCAAGAGGATGGGGATAATTCCTGCCTGGCTTTGGGCTACATGGGGATTGTTTTAAAAATGACACCTGGGGCTACTTCCTGATCCCTGGAGACAAAGAAGAGCACAGCAAAAAAAGAAAAAAATCGTAGAGGCTCCACTTCTTCTCATAGAGCATGATCTCCAATAAGATATGAAGTAAGAATCACATTTCAAGTGAAGCAATGGGGAAACAATGCAGGACAACAGCATGCATATAGAATAAAGATGGCAGCTCTGATGACCACAAAAATGTCAACCACCTAATTAACCTCTCGGATAACGTGTTTAGAATAGAAATATGGAGGGTGTTCATAGAACTCAAATAGAGCATAGTTTCATCTAAACAGACCACAAATATAGAAATCAAAAAACTCCAAACTGAAATAACAGGACTGAAAAATGCAGTAGAGGAAATGAAAAACTTTATGGAAAGCCTTTCCAATAGAGTGACAGCAGCGGAAGACAGAATTAGTGAGCTGGAAGATAAGATGCATAATATTCATAGAGCAGAAGAGATTGGAAAAGAACCTCAAAGGAAAAGACCAGACAATGGAAAAATTACTCAAAGATTTTGAACAGAAGAAAATAGAAATGTTCGCCCTCCCACACCCGCGTCTGTGAGGTTTCCTGGGTCCACACAAGGTAGGGGAACTTCCGCTGCCTCCGTCCCTCCCCCATCACATCTGTGAGGTTTCCCCTGGGTGGCATTCACCAGGGGACTTTCTGCTGCCTCTGCCCCACCCCCCGACCGCATCTCCGAGGTCTCTGGCGTCCCTTCTGGGATGGGCTAGGAACTACAGAGGAGAGGGGTTTTCAGCAGAGGCCTGGAAGAGGCGAAGCTCTGCTGACATCCAGTTAGGGGAGTAGGGCAAAGGAACCAGGCTCAACACTGCCCCCCACCATTGTGGCCAGGAGCGGTACTGCATTGGCAGGCAGCAAGAGGGGGGACCACTAAACAGGCTCCCACTAGAGGGCACACTAGAGGCCAAACCTCACTGAGCCTGCCCACCCAACAGTCTCACTCATAGCTGCAACCCAGAGAAGGGACACAACCCCACACCTCAGTGAGTAAAAGCAGCCCAAAATTGGAAGGCACTGCTTTCCAAGCCACAACAACAACTGCAAAAAAAAAAAAAAAAAAAGGGTAAACTGAAGAGGATCCTAACATCTGGAGATACAGAGAGAACCCCTACTAAGTTCCCAAGTCCACCAAAACGCACAGACCCAAGAGATGAAGATTTAAAAGGAGCCATGAGAAATGAAATGCAAGCCATGGTAAAAGAAATAAGAGAATCGTTAGCCACCGAGTACAAGTAATCCATGAGGAAAAAATTAGCCAAATTAAAGAAGATCTGATACAAAATATGAGAGACTCCATACAAAAGGGATTAAAGAAATTAATAGACACTGTAAAAATCCAGAAGAGCAGAATCACAGAGTTGGAGAAGCACATAGTAGTACTCAAAGAAAAACTGCAAACCAAAAACGACCAGGAAACCAACAAGGAATTAAGAGGCAAGGCACTGGAAGGAAAAGTCCAGTACTTAATAAACAAAGACAAAAGAAATAATCTAAGAATTGTAGGTATACCAGAAGGGGAGGAAACAGAGAAAGGGGAAGAACAAGTAGTTAGGGAAAGAATAGCAGAAAACTTCCCCACCCTTTGGAAAGAGGACTCTGTGCAAATCCAGGAAGTGAAAAGAGTCCCTAATAAAATAAACACTAATTAACCAACACCAAGACATATAGTAATCCAAATGGCAAAAAAACAGAGAAAGATGAACTTCTTAAAGCAATAACAGAAAAAAAAAGAACAAGTACAAAGGAAGGGACATAATAATTAAACCAGATCTCCCATTTGAAACAATTCAAGCAAGAAGACAGTGGAATAAAATATTTAAACGACTGAATGAAAGAAATTTCCAGCCTAGGGTACAATACCCAGCAAAACTGTTATTCATATGGGATGGTAGCCTAAAAACATTCTCAAACAAAAACGAACTTGCAGTATTTGTGAAAAAAAAACACCTAAATCTTAAAAAAAAAACAATCCAGAGATGAACTACACAATCCTAACCCCGATTGTAACAATTACCACTGTACACAACACAACTGCACAACAGCACTCTCTGTCAATAATCTCCCTAGATCTTAACAGACTAAACTCTCCCATTAAAAGACACACAGTAGAGAACTGGATTAGAAAACATAAACCGGACTTCTGCTGCCTTCAAGAAACACACCTACAAGTACAGGACAGGCATAGGCTTAGAATAAAAGGATGGAAAACAATTTTTCAAGCCAATGGAAAACAAAAAAGAACAGGGACAACCATTCTTATATCAGACCAAATACTATTCAACCTCGAGAAAGTGAATAGAGAAAAAGATGTTCACTACATACTAATCAGGGGAACAATAGATCAAAAGGTACTAACCCTGATAAATATTTATGCACCTAATATAGAGTCAGCAAAATATGTGAGACAGTTGCTCACTAACCTGGAGAAACACATGAAGGAAAATGTAATAATAGCAGGAGTTCTCAATACTCCACTATCACCACAGGACAGACCCAGTAGACAGAAAAATAGCATGATGATCAAAATAAAAATTAAAAAAAATATAATAAAAATTTTAAAAAAGATTTTGGATAGAGTCTTTTCAGCAGAGTCCTAGGTAAGATTTTGTATTTCATACAATTTTTGGTGCAAATGTTGATGTGCTTATTGGAGGGTGCTGTAGCATCCCTCCTTCTTTGAACACCTGTTAATTAGGCTGAATTAAAACTGTGGCAATGGTTCTTTGTCAATACAAAAAAAAAACAGAAAATATAAATGTCCAATAAATTCAACAGATACAAGATAAGAATTATTTGAGTCCCAGAAACCCAGAAAAAAATCCCCAGGAAGAATCAACAGTCAAGATTGTCATTACATAGAAACTTCCAGAGATAATGAGTGCATGCAACCAAATCCTGAATGCCCAAAGAGTACCAGCTAAATAAGACCCAAAGAAAAGCACCCCAAGACACATCCTCATCACAATGATAAATCCCACAGATAGGAATAGAATACTGAAAGCAGCAAGATCAAAATGGGAAATTACATTCAAAGGAGCATCCTTGAGATTTACAGCAGACCTGTCACAAGAAACCATCAAGTCCAAAAGGCAGTGGTGGAATGTAGAGACAAAACTCATTGAAATGAATGCTTCACCTAGAATACTACAACTAGCCAGACTCACTTTCAGTTTGAAGGAAGGATACATGGCTTCCTGGATAAACAACAGCTCAGAAACTTTACATATTCAAAACCAACCCTAAAAGAAAAGCTGAAAGGTCTACTTCAGGGGTCTCAAACTCAATTTACTTGGGGGCCACAGGAGGCAAAGTCAGGGTGATCCTTCAATGCAAAGTCAGTAGTAAGCCTTGAACATTGGGGTGTATGATCCAAACAACTAAAACAAAACTAAACAAAACAAAACAAAAAAAATTCCTCTAGAGCAGGGCAACAAAATGTTATACAGAGGGCTTCAAATGGCCCACGAGTCGCGAGTTTGAGATACCTGGTCTACTTTAAGAAAAGAAAGAGCAAAAGATACAGCAAACTTCCCCAGAAAGATGACACTAAATCCCATGACAATTATCTCTCTCAATGTCAATAGACTAAATGCACTCATTAAAAGACACAGTTGCAAAATGGATCAGAAATCTGAATTTAAAGTTTTGCTGCCTAAAAGAAACACATCTGAATAATAAAAACAAGTATAGACTCAAACTCAAAGGAGGAAAATCATCCAAGAATACAACACCCTTATAAAATTAGTTTCAGATGAAACAAACCTTAGGCTCAGGAAAGTTATAAGGGACTTGATGGTCATTTTGTACTAATCAAAAGTTATATACAACAAGAAGAAATCACACTCCTAAACATATACGCACCCAATGATGCTCCTGCAAAATATTTAATACAACTCTTGACAAACATGAAAGAAGATATCAATACCAGCACAATAATAGTGAGAGATCTCAACACTGCACTGTTACCTTTTCATAGGACAACCAGTTTGAAACCCAACAACAATATATTAGCTCTGAAAAGAGAAATGGAAGAAATTGGACTAGCAGATATATATAGGGCATTCCATATCCAAAAACCTGGATACACATTCTTCTCCAATGCACATGGGTCATTCTCCAGGATAGACCACATGCTGGTACACAAAACATATCTCCATAAAGTCAAGAGGATATAAATTGTACCAACTACCTTCACTGACCACAAGGCACTGAAATTAGATGTCCACTACAAAGAAACATAGAAGAAACACTTTAACACCTGGAAACTAAACAGTTCACTACTAAACAACCAGTATGTCAGATATGAAATAAAAAAGAATATCAAAATATTCTTAGAAACAAATGACAATGAAGACACAAATTGTAAATATGGGGCACAACAAAAGCAGTACTAAGAGGAAAATTTATAGCCTTGCAAGCACATTAATAAAGGAAGAAGGGGTTTATATAAAAAGCTTAATGATACAACTTATAGAACTAGAAACTGTCCAACAATAAGAACCAACAATAGGTAGGCAGAAGAAAATAACAAAGCTTAGAGAAGAAATAAATGAGATAGAAATCCAAAAAACAATTAGAAAGATCAATGGAAGCAAAAGTCTGTTCTTTGAAAAATAAAAAAGATCTATAAACCACTAGAAAAACTCAGAAAGAAACAGAGAGAAAACTAATACATCAGATTAGGAATGAAAGGGGAAGATCACCACAGATACTGCAAGAGAGTCAAAGAGTAATCAAGAGATTATTTTGAAAAACACTATGGCATGAAACATGAAAACCTGGAGAAAATAGATAAATTCTTGGGCTCTTATAATCTTTCATGGTTAAACCAGGATAACCTTACATATCTAAATAGAAACATCACTACTGAGGAAATAAAAATGGTCATCTAGAGTTTTCCCAAAGGCAAAAGCCCAGGCCCAGATGGATTTACTAACGAATTTTTTCAAACCTTTCAATAGGAACTTCTACCAATCCTCTTCAGGCTCTTTCAGAAAATTGAAGAATCAGGAACACTCCCTAATAGTTTTTAAGAAGCTAAAATCACCTTGATACCAAAATCAGAAGAATATGCTACAAAAAAAAAAGAAGAAAAAGAAAAGAAAAAAAGAGGAAAACTATAGAGCAATATCCCTGATGAACACAAATGCAAAGATCCTCAACACAATTCTGGCACATAGGATCCAATGCCTCATCAGGAAGGTCATTCACCACGACCAAGTAGGTTTTCTCCCAGGAATGCAAGGATGGTTTAACATCTGTAAATCAATCAACATAATATATCATGTCAACAAAAAGAAAAAAAAGCCATATGTCATATAAATAGATGCAAAGAAAGCATTTGATAAGGTCCAGCACACATTCTTGTTATAAAAAAACTCTCAGCAAATGGGAAGAGAAGGAACTTTTATCAATATAGTAGAAGTGATCTAACACAAACCAATAGCAAATATTATTCTCAATGGAGATAAATTAAAAGCCTTTCCTTTAAAATCTGGTACAAGATAAGGCTGCCCCAACCACTACTATTCAACATAGTTCTGAAAATTCTTGCCATAGTGATTAGGCAAGAAAAAGAAATTAAGGGCATTCAGATTAAAAAGGAAGAAGTCAAGCTCTCACACTTTGCAGATGACATGATACTATATTAGAAAACCCTAAAAACTCTACCAAAAAGTTTCTAGAAACAATAGATTCATAGAGCAAAGTGGCAGGCTACAAAATTAACAAGCAAAAATCAAGGGCCTTCTTATATACCAATAACTATAGAGAAGAAATGGATATCAAAAAAAAAAAAAAACAATTCCTTTTACATTAGTGCCACACAAATTCAAATATCTTAGAGTCAACTTAACTAAGATGTGAAGGACTTATACAAAGAAAACTAAAATCTCTGCTTCAAGAACAAAAAGAGGATATGCAGAAATGGAGGCATATACCCTGTCTATGGATTGGGAGGACTAACGCCATTAAAATGGCAATAATTTCCAAGGCATTGTATAGATTTAATGCAATCCCTCTAGATACCCATAACATTCTTCAAAGAAGGGGCTCAAACACTCCTGAAATTCATCTGGAACAATAAACACCCAAGAATAGCTAGAACAACCCTTGGGAAAAGGAATATGGGGAGCATCACTTTGCCCAACTTTAAATTGTATTACAAAGCAATAGTCGTTAAAACAGCATGGTAATGGAATAAATACATACCCTCAAATCAGTGGAATAGACTGGAGTACTCAGAGAATGCTCACCAGATGTACAATCAATTATAAATGATAAAGGGGAAAGAAATGTAAAATGGAGCAAGGAAAGCCTCTTTTAAGAAATTGGGGCTGGCAAGGTGGCACTAGAGGTAAGGTGTCTGCCTTGCGAGCGCTAGCCAAGGAAGGACCGAGGTTTGATCCCCTGCTTCCCATATGGTCCCTCCAAGTCAGGGGCAATTTCTAAGTGCTTAGCCAGGAGTAACACCTGAGCATCAAATGGGTGTGGCATGAAAGACCCCCCCCCCAAAAAAAAAGATTTTTGGGGCCGGCGAGGTGGTGCTGGAGGTAAGGTGTCTACCTTGCAAGTGCTAGCCAAGGAAAGATTGTGACCACGGTTTGATCTCCCAGCGTCCCATATTGTCCCCCCAAGCCAGGGGCAATTTCTGAGCACTTAGCCAGGAGTAACCCCTGAGCATCAAATGGGTGTGGCCCGAAAAATCAAAAAAAAAAAAGAAGAAAGAAATGGTTTGGCACAATTGGTTAGTCACTTGCAAAAAAAAGGAACACAGACTCCAGGTAACACCATGCACCTAGGTCAAATGCAAATGGATTAGAGACCTTTATATCAGACCTGAAACCATAAGGTATATAGAACAACATGTAGTTAAAACAATCCAGGACATTGAAACTAAAGGCATCTTCAAGGAAGAAATGCTACACATCACTAATTAGCAGGGAGATGCAAATAAAAAAAAACAATGAGGTACCATCTCACACCATAGAGACTGGCCCACATCACAAAGTACAAGAACAATCTGCTGGTGAGGATGTGGGGAGAAAGGACCTCTCAATCATTGCTAGTGGGAATGTCATCTAGTCCAGACCATATGGAAAACAATATGGAGATTCCTCAGAAAACTGGAAATTGAGCTCCCATTTGATCCAGCTAAACCACTTTTAGGGATATACCCTAGGAGTACAAAAATCCAATAAAAAATACTTTTCTCACACCTATATTCATTGCAACACTATTTACAATAGCCAGACTCTGGAAACAACCAAGATGCCCTTCAACAGAGGAATGGCTAAAGAAACTGGTGCATATACAAAATGAAATATTATACAGCTATCAGGAGAGATGAAGTCATGAAATTTTTTATACATGGATGTACATGGAGTATATTATGCTGAGTGAAATTAGTCAGAGGGAGAGAGACACACAGAATAGTCACACTCATCTATGGGTTTTAAGAAAAATGAAAGACATTGAAATAATTCCCAGAGATGAGGGCCAGAAGGACCAGCTCAAGATATAAAGCTCACCACAAAGAGTGATGAGTGAAGTCAGAGAAATAACTATGCAGAGAACTATCATAACTGTATCAGTGAGTGAGGGATGTAGAAAGCCTGTCTCAAATACAGGCGAGGGTGGGAGGGAAGAGAAGCAGAAGGTGGCAGGGTAAGGGGAAATGTTCTTGTTATGACTAAAACCCAACTATAATTATGTTTGTAATCATGGTGTTTAAATAAAAACTTATTTTAAAAAAAGAAATGCATTAAAATATTTCTCCATTTGGGGCCAGAGAGATAGCATGGAGGTAAGGTGTTTGCCTTTCATGAAGAAGGAAAATGGTTCAAATCCTGGCATCCCATATGGCCCCCTGTGCCTGCCAGGGGCTATTTCTGAGCACAGAGCCAGGAGTAACCCCTGAGCACTGCCTGGTGTGACCCAAAAACTAAGAACCATATATATATATATATATATATATATATATATATATATATATATATATATATATATTTGGTTCCACATCAGAGGCCCTAATGTTTTCCTTCCTATTTGTTAAACCAAATTTCTTTAAAATAATTATGAACTCTTTCCTTTCTACTTTTTAACAAAAATTAATAGTTGCAATTGAAACCTCAAACCAGAAACTAATTATTTTCAAAACTTTAATTTGAAATTTCAGGTATTTCTTACTGTTTACAGTATATTATAGATATCAAATTTACCTGCTCAACAGAGAAACTAATGAATTGTTGGCTTCCCATTTTCTTTGAAATGTACAAACCAGGCTTAGTAGGGTTCAGTCTTTTTTCTTTAAAAAGGGAGGAGGGGTAATAAAAGTTCTTGAACAAATCGCTAAACTAAAAGGAGGTTGAATTGGGTATTAAAGCTTCTTGAACCAGAAGCTATTAGAGACATTCTGTGATTTCCCAGGATATGGGGTGAATTTCAGTGTTACAAAGAAACTGTCACTGGTAATCTTTTCTGCTAGTATCACCAAAAGAAAGATTTTAAAGAAAGTCCTTTCCATGTGCAGACAACACACACCTCAGTCATTTATTAATTGCATCTGACCTGATAAATCTACAGCATATGTTTCTCTTTTTCCCCATAGTAAATTTTTGTGTTGGAATGGTAAAAATTCTACACAAATAGAGCACTGGAACCGCTTTCTCCATACCACACTGCATGAGGAAATTCCTAAAACTATAATTTTACTTAATATTTCATTTCATCTCCCTTCTCCAATTGGAGCCAACAAAATCAAATCAAATACAAGATGTGTGTCTATTGCATAGTCTGATTTACACTATCTTAAGTCACTACAAAAGAACTCTGTCTCTGTCTGGAAAAAAACCTTTATAAATAAAATTCAGTAGCAACCACTATAATCCATGTATTTTGTTTTGCAATTTTAAAAAATGAAACATTTTCTTCCATTGAGCATTTGGCAGCTTAGAAATAAGATTTCCACTTATTAAATTTGTTTTTGGGCCACACCTGGAGTTGCTCAGGTTGTTGGGATCTATCCCGGGTCCACTGTGTGCAAGGCAAACACTTACCCACTTACTTATAGCTCCAGCTCCTGGACTTTTACGTAATTTAAGCTCTGTCGTTAGAAAATTGTTCATGATTGAGTTTCAGTTATAGAATGTACATCACCCTTCAACAATGCCCATATCTCACAACCAATGTCCCCAGTTTTTCTCCACCCCCACCCTGCTGCCTGCCTCTGGGTTCTATGGCTAGCATTTTGCTTCTCTCTCTCTTTCTCTCCCTCCCTTTCTTCTTTCTTTCCTTTCTTCTTTCTTTTCTTTCTTTCTTTCTTTCTTTCTTTCTTTCTTTCTTTCTTTCTTTCTTTCTTTCTTTCTTTCTTTCTTTCTTTCTTTCTTTCTTTCTTTCTTTCTTTCTTTCTTTCTTTCTTTCTTTCTTTCTTTCTTTCTTTCTTTCTTTCTTTCTTTCTCTTGTTTCTCCCTCTCCTTGAAGGCCTCTCTCTCTTTGTCTCTTTCTCTTTTTTTCTATTTTTTTCTTTCTTGTCTCTACCTCTCTCTGGAGGCCTCTCTTTCTGTCTCTCTTTTTTCTCTCCTTCTCTCTGTCTCTCTCTCTCCCTCTCTCTGGAGGCCTGAAAGATACTGCACATGGCTGGCCTCAATTTGACCCATGCCATTCCATATGCTCCCCCAATCCCTCCAGGAGTGATTCCTAAGTGTAGAACCAGGAGTTTTTAACTCCTGAGCATCACTGGATATGGTCCACCTTTCCCCGAAAACTCCCCCAAAATAAAAATAAAGTTTATGTGATTATACTTATTGTTCACTATTTTATAGGTTTAAAAATAAAACAGATTCTTAGAAATGAAAAATAAGGCCCAAATCGGATTCCTCTCATAACCCCAAGGTAGATATGATTTCCAAAACTTTTAGTCTCTGTTATAGAATGAATATAGTATAATATAATATTTTGAGGGTCAAACAATAAATATGAAATTTCATAATCATGAAAATAAGCACAAGGGGCTAGAGCAATAGTATATAGCAGGTAGGAGGCTTATCTTTCATGCAACCAACCAGGGTTTGATTCCCAACAGCCCATAGGTTCCATGAGCCCACCAGGAATGATCCTTCATTTCAGAGCCATGGAGATCATCATGGAAAATTAATTTGCAATAATATATAAAGTGAAAAGCAAATGTGGAAAATATAAAGTGCTGAATTGAGACACAAAGCAACCCTGTTCCTCAACTTCATCAATTCTTAGATAGCAAAAGTAAAAATATAAATTTGCTGTCAGAATATTAAATATACATATAATTAAAGAGGAGAAACAAAATGATCAGTAATAAACTTATTTTTTTTGTTTTTGTTTGTTTGTTTTTTACCCAGTGGTCCTCAGGGGTTACTCTTGGCTCTTTGCTCAGAAATTGCTCCTGACAGGCTCTGGGGACATTTTGGGATTTCGGGATTCAAACCACCTCCCTTCTTGGATCAGCTGAGTACAAGGCAAATGCCCTACTGCTTTGCTATCTCTCTGGCCGCTGTAAGGTTATTTAATGTCAAAAATGTAAAAAATATATTTCTTCAAAGTTTAAATATTTATATTTAAATCAGTAAAAAATGAAAATTAATAAAACATACATTTTACTTTTCCTTGTAATTTCACACAGCAATATATTGTATTAACTCTAGATAACTTGATATTAGAGTAAAGCAATGAGAATGAACTAGTTAAAAGTGTGTTATATAGGATGACATTTTTTGAATGATTAAAGTATTAAATTAATCACAAGATAAATTAAAGTCGAAATTAAATCTCTGGAGTAAAAATCATAGTATTTGTACATTGAAATGTAATGAATTCTCTATAACTGAGCCTGATGCAAATGATCAAAATGAGCATATTTTAATTTCAGTTTTATATTTAATTACTTTGCATTTTATATGTTTAAATCAATCTTATTTTGGGTGCTATAAGTTAGACATAATTTTAATTCTATTTATAATAAAATAATCTTATTTTCCATATTCCATATAAACATATGCTTTAGAGACTTCTTAATCACTATGGGATCTTATGAGTCAATAAATAACATCCTCCACACACAAAATTCTCAATTTGTTTGTATAGGTTCAGAACAAATTAAAAATAAGGCATGAGAAATAGATAATTTAATAACAGTATTGCTTCCAATAAAATAGATTAAGAACTTTAAAGTGGCATCTACAGACTTTCCCATCAGCTCATCCTTGATGTAGATTAACTCATTCTAGATATTAAGCTGAACTTTGGTTTATTCCTACCATTGCAGTCTAAGTACAGAAGTATCTCTGAAAGAAAGTAAAATAGAAGAAATAATAACAGAAAGAAAATTTATGGGCTGGCTTTCTCTACTCACAGATTTACCCATCTTAAACTGAGGAACATCAGAAATAGATCAGTAAATTAGCATTATACTCTTTTGCTCTTTTACTGATTATAGTAATTCGTATTATATTAGTATTATATAATGCTATAGTATATACTATATAGTAAATATATATCACTTACCACAAGATAAGTGATGAAATAAGATATAATATATATTATATTTATACTATAGTATTATATCAAAGAACTTCCACATGGAAAAAGAGTAATGATATATTTTCCACTACTATAGTAATATTGAAAGAAGGAATATAGGGCCAAAGAGAGAGCATGGAGGTAGGGTGTTTGCCTTTCATAAAAAAGGATGGTGGTTGGAATCCCGGCGTCCCATATGGTTCCCCTAGCCTGCTGGAGGCATTTTCTAATCCTAGAGCCAGGAGTAACCCTTAAGCACCACCAGGTGTGACCCAAAAACCAAAAAAAAAAAGAAAAAAGAAAAAATATAGTAAAATAAGTGGTTCATAGGAGATTTTCTACATTCATCCTCCTTCACATTTTAAATATATGTGTTCTTTTCCTGAAAATAATTAATACATATGGTCACTACAAAATATGTGCCTAGTTCTCATTTTAGTGCTCAGTAGTCCTGGGACAATAAAGGAATATAGATTTGTTTTCTCTGTAGAGTAGTTTATAGTGGTTTAAAAGATTATTAGATGTATGGATAAATAGGTGAAAAGATATAGTTATATTTAAAAATCATAAGAATATATTGCATTCAGCATATTTTTACTATAAACTATTTAAACATAAGCTCACAAATAGAAACTATTAATTTGAATTGTAATAGTTATTTGCCTTCTTTAAACTGCTTTGTGAATCAAAGCATACATAGTCTTAGATGCAATTTACAGTATGTATTATATGCTTATGTATTTTGATTGTTTCATTATTACAAAGAATTGTGCTCACATGAGACTGATAGCACAATATTTTGAATATTTGCATTTATTATGACCTGAAATAGTAAATTAAGTGTTTGGAAAAGTGAAAACTAATTTTAAATCAACATTATCTGAATGGGAGGGTTCTATTGTAAAAGTAAAAGAAAATGCAAAGTGATATATTACCTTAATTATGTAAAGATTATTTTAAATATTCAACATTAAATCTTAAACTATTTTAATAGCATCAGATACACATTTCATAAACACTATATAATCAATGTTTAGAGAAAATGCATTGCAATTCAAATAAAAGTTGTTGGGTTAGACTTGCAGTTTAGCATATTATATTCTTTAGGGTTTAACATATTGCTGTAATGAACAAATGATCAAGAGGCTAGAAATTGAAACTAATAGATGTGGACAAAAGTATTTTTTCATTTGTGTGGATGCATGGGCATAAGAAGGGCTCTGGGAATGCTGCCAAGAGCAGCGAGAAGGGACAAGCTCTCCAAAGACGCCAGGATAAAGCTATTTCCACATTTCTTGCTGAGGCCTACATGACTACTCACTCCAAGGCTCTACCTTGCTTCCCTCCTACCTAATCTACAAGAAAACACTTTGTTCTTACTATATCTCATTTTATGCCAGGTGTCCTTGCTAATTGCTTGGGACATAGCTTAAGATGCCCCCAGCTAGATGACAGCATTCTAAACCTAACATGAATCCATCTTTTGCTCTGTGATGTATAAAAGAAGCTGAGGCACTAATAAAGTTTGTCAGCTGCACCATAAAAAAGAGGCTAGAAATCGTCTACTATGAAGACTACTTTATAGACTACAAAAGATAATGGCATAAAATGCTTTTACTCTCTTATATATAAATATACAGAATTCTTAAAAAGCAAGCAATAGGAGCTGGAGCGGTGGTGAAAGCTGTAAGGTGTCTGTCTACCTTGCACTGCTAGCCTAGGACGAACCACAGTTCAATTCCCCAGTGTCCCATATGGTCCCCAAGCCAGGAGCGATATCTGAGTGCAAATCTAGGAGTAACCCCTGAGTGTCACCGGGTGTGGCTCCAAAACCAAAATAAGTAAAATAAATAAATAAATAAATAAATAAATAAATAAATAAATAAAAAGAATGCAATAAATTAACAGTTCAATGTTTAAAAAATGGTCACAAACCTAAACAGATACCTTAGCAAAGAAGATAAGCAGATAAGCACATGAAGAGATTCTCCATATCAAACTCATTTAAGAAACATAAACTAAAACTAAAATTATAAACTATTATAGACCAAAAAAATGGCCAAAATCTAGAATGTTATATGAAATACTGACAAGGATGTGTGGCAGCATGAGATCCTTTGCATTGCTTATGAGAAGGTGAATGCTAAAATACTTTAGAAGAGAGTTAGGTGTTTTCTTAAAAAATGAAGTATACACTTAAATGCAATATAGCAAATGCAGTCCTTGGTATTTACCCAGAATTAAAAACTTTATATCCACATAAAAACCTGAGTGTAATGTATACAACTGTTTCCTTAAAACTTAAACTGCTCTAAGTAAAGTTTTTAAAAAAAGTATCAACTGTTTTTCTCAACCATGCCTGATACTGATTCCTCATACAGGTGGAATCTTTTGGGCATAGTTCAGTTTGTGGTGTCTGAATACCATACATAGCTCTGATGACTTAAAACTACAAAATTTATTTTTCACTATTCTGAAGTCTGAAAAGTCTGCTGTAAGAATGCCAATTCTTATTGCTGTGTCAAATAAAGGACCACTCTGATTTTCAGATAGATTTGATGTGTTCATACAGGCAAATACATGTTTTGAAGAAAGAAAACTACCCTCTTCACTTAAAATCAGAGTTCTAATCATATAATGAGTTCACCCTCAAGACCTAATTACTTCATAGAGGACTTGTGCTCAAGCATCTCATGAGGAAAATAATAAGGCTGTCAACACTGGAACTTTTTTTTTAATTTTATTTAAACACCTTGATTACATACATGATTGTGTTTGGGTTTCAGTCATGTAAAGAACGCCACCCATCACCAGTGCAACATTCCCACCACCAATGTCCCAAGTCTCCCTCCTCCCCACCTAACCCCTGCCTATACTTTAAACAGGCTCTCCATTTCCCTCATACATTCTCATTATTAGGAAAGTTCAGAATGTAGTTATTTCTCTAGTTAAACTCATCACTCTTTGTGGTGAGCTTCCTGTGGTGAGCTGGAACTTCCAGCTCTTTTCTCTTTTGTGTCTAAAAATTATTATTGCAAGAATGTCTTTCATTTTTCTTAAAACCCATAGATGAATGAGACCATTCTGTGTTTCTCTCTCTCTCTCTCTCTGGCTTATTTCACTCGCATAATAGATTCCGTGTACATCCATGTATAGGAAAATTTCATGACTTCATCTCTCCTGACAGCTGCATAATATTCCATTGTGTATATGTACCACAGTTTCTTTAGCCATTCATCTGTTGAAGGGCATCTTGGTTGTTTCCAGAGTCTTGCTATGGTAAATAGTGCTGCAATGAATATGGGTGTAAGGAAGGGGTTTTTGTACTGTATTTTTGTGTTCTTAGGGTATATTCCTAGGAGTGGTATAGCTGGATCATATGGGAGCTCGATTTCAAGTTTTTGGAGGAATCTCCATATCGCTTTCCATAAAGGTTGAACTAGACGGCATTCCCACCAGCAGTGGATAAGAGTTCCTTTCTCTCCACATCCCCGCCAACACTGTTTATTCTCATTCTTTGTGATGTGTGCCATTCTCTGTGGTGTGAGGTGGTATCTCATTATTGTTTTGATTTGCATCTCCCTGATGATTAGTGATGTGGAGCACTTTTTCATGTGTCTTTTGGCCATGTGTATTTCTTTTTTGTCAAAGTGTCTGTTCATTTCTTCTCCCCATTTTTTGATGGGATTAGATGTTTTTTTCTTGTAAAGTTCTGTCAGTGCCTTGTATATTTTGGAGATTAGCCCCTTATCTGATGGGTATTGGGTGAATAGTTTCTCCCACTCAGTGGGTGGCTCTTGTATCCTGGGCACTATTTCCTTTGAGGTGCAGAAGCTTCTCAGCTTAATATATTCCCATCTGTTAATCTCTGCTTTCACTTGCTTGGAGAGTGCAGTTTCCTCCTTGAAGATGCCTGTAATGTCCTGGAGTGTCTTGCCTATGTGCTGTTCTATATATCTTATGGTTTTGGGGCTGATATCGAGGTCTTTAATTCATTTGGATTTTACCTTTGTACATGATGATAGCTGGGGGTCTAAGTTCAATTTTTTGCAAGCAGCTATCCAATTGTGCCAACATCACTTGTTGAAGAGGCTTTCCCTGCTCCATTTAGGGTTTCCTGCTCCTTTATCAAAAATTAGTTGATTGTATGTCTGGGGATGAAGCCAACATCACCTTGATACCTAAACCAGACAGAGATGCTACAAAAAAAAATTACAGACCAATATCGCTGATGAATGCAGATGCAAAGATCCTCAACAAAATCCTGGCAAATAGGATTCAATGCCTCATTAAGAAGATCATCCACTATGATCAAGTAGGTTTCATCCCAGGAATGCAAGGCTGGTTTAACATCCGTAAATCTATCAACATCATACACAACATCAATAACAAGAAAAATAAAAACCACATGATCATATCAATAGATGCAGAGAAAGCATTTGATAAGGTCCAACACCCATTCTTGATCAAAACTCTCAGCAAGATGGGAATGGAAGGAACCTTTCTCAATCTAGTTGAAGCCATCTACCACAAGCCAACAGCAAATATTACCCTCAACGGAGAAAAACTAAAAGCCTTCCCTCTAAATTCTGGTACAAGACAAGGCTGTCCTCTCTCACCACTCCTATTCAACATAGCACTAGAAGTACTTGCTATAGCGATTAGGCAAGAAAAATATATCAAGGGAATCCAGATAGGAAAGGAAGAAGTCAAGCTCTCACTGTTTGCAGATGACATAATACTCTACTTAGAAAACCCTAAAGACTCTACCAAAAAGCTTCTAGAAACAATAGACTCATATAGCAAGGTGGCAGGCTACAAAATTAACACACAAAAATCAATGGCCTTTCTATACACCAACAGTAATAAGGAAGAAATGGACATTAAGAAAACAACCCCATTCACAATAGTGCCACACAAACTCAAATATCTTGGAATCAACTTGACTAAAAATGTGAAGGACCTATACAGAGAAAACTATAAAACTCTGCTCCAAGAAATAAGAGAGGACACGCGGAAATGGAAATGCATACCCTGCTCGTGGATTGGCAGGATTAACATCATCAAAATGGCAATACTCCCCAAGGCATTATACAGATTTAATGCTATCCCTCTAAAGATACCCATGACATTCTTCAAAGAAGTGGATCAGACACTTTTGAAATTCATTTGGAACAATAAACACCCTCGAATAGCCAAAGCAATCATTGGGAAAAAGAATATGGGAGGAATTACTTTCCCCAACTTTAAACTGTACTACAAAGCAATAGTTATCAAAACAGCATGGTATTGGAATAAGGACAGGCCCTCAGATCAGTGGAATAGGCTTGAATACTCAGAAAATTTTCCCCAGACATACAAACACTGGAACTTAAGGAAGAGATAGGCATGCAGTCACTAACAGTGACAATGAAATTGAGCAAAAGGGTAGTGTCCTTGAAGATAAATAATAACAGGGGTGTTACCTATTAACAAAATAAAACTAAGTTATTTCCAGCCATCTGAAAATCACCATAGGACCACCACTGATTTATCTTAAATAATAAGATTATAAAATGATACATTACATGTTTATTATCCAAACTTATACAAGTGTCTTAATTTAGGGTAAACTAAAATGAGTTGCTGAAGGAAAGTAAAGTGGGATAAATAGAATATAAAAACCTGTTCCTAAAAGAATAAAAAATGAAAGTGGACTAAGAATCAAAGGAAAAATATAATTATTGATAGTTATTCTCATTAGAGCATTTTTGAAACTAACCATGAGTTTATAATGAAAAACAATGAGATACTGAAGTCAAATATACCTAAATGTCCATAAGTTCCTAACACTAAACATCTATGGCAGAGGTCTCAAACTTACAGCCCGCAGGCCACTTGCGGCCCTCCATACAACATTTTGTGCCCCACGGCCAGCCTTCAAATATCGCAGTATTCACGATTATTCACTTACTGAATAATCGCAATAAAAATTGTAGTTCCATTCAGGGTATGCAAATGTTTAATGCGATTTTTATTGTGAATATTCGGTAAGCGAATACTTTGCACCTAGAGTAGATGTCATTTCCGCTGCACCTGCCCACTCCCCCTTGCATTATCGGAGGCCTAAGGGAGAGAAGGGAAAGAAGGGAGAGAAGTTTATTACAGAATTAGATTTTGTCATACCTTCATCATGACTTCATCAAAGCCTGCAGTGAAGAGAAAGATTGATGACAAGCAGAGACAATTTCAGGAAAAGTGGGAGATGCAGTATTTCTTTGTTGAGCACAGGGGCATCCTCACATGTCTTATTTGCTCAGAGAAAGTTGCAGTGCACAAGGAATACAACTTGAAATGCCATTATTCAACTAAACATGCTGAGAAATGTGCAAAATATCAAGGAAATGAGAGAACCAAGCAGGTTGCCAGTCTTAAAGCATGTCTAATGAGGTAACAAGATTTCTTCAAGAAAGCAACCAAAGGGAATGTTGCATCAGTCGAAGCTAGTTACATGGGTAGTGAGATGAGTGCTAAAGCAGGGAAACCATTCACTGAAGGAGAGTTTGTTAAAAAATGCATGTTACAGGCTGCAAGTATTATCTGTCCAGAAAAGAAAGGTCAGTTTAGCAAAATCAGCCTTTCTGCCAACACTGTGGCAGAGCGCATTTCTGACATGTCAAGTGATATTTATCATCAACTGTATGAGAAAGCCAAATGTTTTGATGCATACTCAGTTGCTCTTGACGAGGGCACAGATATAACAGACACTGCACAGCTCACAATTTGTCTGTGGTGTTCATTGCAATTTTGAATTGACAGAGGAGCTGCTCACAATAATTCTAATGCATGGCCAGACCACTGATAATGAGATATTTCGGCTTCTGTGTGATGTCATTGAGAATGCAGGTTTGCCATTGAAGAGGTTTGTAGGAATAATAACAAATGGAGCGCCATTGATGACAGGGAGGAAAAATAGACTAATGGTACTTGTTCAAAAAAAAAAAACTTGAAGAAGATGGTGTAGAGTAGGCCATTGCTCTTCACTGCATTATCCATCAGCAGGCCCTTTGCAGTAAATGCCTGCTGTGTGACAATGTGATGTCTGTTGTGAAAAGCATCAACCAAATCAAATCCAGAGGCTTAAAGCACAGGATTTCCGTCCTTTTTTTTTTTTTTTTAGAGGAAATGGAGTCAGAATATAGAGATGTGCTCTATTTCAACGAGGTACGTTGGCTCAGCAGGGGAAATGTTCTGAAAAGATTTTTTGAGTTGAGAGAAGAAGTGAAAGCCTTCATGAAGAAGGATGGAAATGCTGTTTCTGAGTTGAGTGATCAAAAATGGCTCATGGACTTAACTTTGCTTGTTGACATCACACATAAGCTGAATGTATTAAACAAGATGTTACAAGGCCCCAGGGCCGCTTATCAGTGCTGCCTATGACAAAGTGAGAACATTCATTTTTTATATATAAATTTTATTTAAAAACCTTGATTACATGCATGATTGTGTTTGGGTTTCAGTCATGTAAAGAACAACACCCATCACCAGTTCAACATTACCATCACCAATGTCCCAAATCTCCCTCCTCCCCACCGCCTGTACTCTAAACAGGCTTTCCATTTCTCTCATACATTCTCATTATTAGGACAGTTAAAAATGTAGTTATTTCTCTAACTAAACTCATCACTCTTTGTGGTGAGCTTCCTGAGGTGAGCTGGAACTTCCAGCTCTTTTCTCTTTTGTGTCAGAAAATTATTATTGCAAGAATGTCTTTCATTTTTCTTAAAACCCATAGATGAGTGAGACCATTCTGCATTTTTTTCTCTCTCTCTCTGACTTATTTCACTCAGCATAATAGATTCCGTGTACATCCATGTATAGGAAAATTTCATGACTTCATTTCTCCTGACAGCTGCATAATATTGCATTTTGTATATGTACCATAGTTTCTTTAGCCATTAGTCTGCTGAAGGGCATTTTGGTTGTTTCCAGAGTCTTGCTATGGTAAATAGTGCTGCAATGAATATAGGTGTAAGGAAGGGGTTATTGTATTGTTTTTTGTGTTCCTAGGGTATATTCCTAGGAGTGGTATAGCTGAATCGTATGGGAGCTCGATTTTTAGTTTTTGGAGGAATCTCCATATCGCTTTCCATGAAGGTTGAACTAGACGGCATTCCCAGTTCCTTTCTCCCCACATCCCCGCCAACACTGTTCATTCTCATTCTTTGTGAGGTGTGCCATTCTCTGTGGTGTGAGGTGGTATCTCATTGTTGTTTTGATTTGCAACTCCTTGATGATTAGTAATGTGGAGCATTTTTACATGTATCTTGTGGCCATTTGTATTTCTTCTTTGTCAAAGTGTCTGTTCATTTCTTCTCCCCATTTTTTGATGGGATTAGATGTTTTTTTCTTGTAAAGTTCTGTCAGTGCCTTGTATATTTTGGAGATTAGCCCCTTGTCTGGTGGGTATTGGGTGAATAGTTTCTCCCACTCAGTGGGTGGCTCTTGTATCCTGGGCACTATTTCCTTTGAGATGCAGAAGCTTCTCAGCTTAATATATTCCCATCTGTTAATCTCTGCTTTCACTTGCTTGGAGAGTACAGTTTCCTCCTTGAAGATGCCTGTAGTCTCAGTGTCCTGGAGTGTTTTGCCTATGTGCTGTTCTATATATCTTATGGTTTTGGGTCTTATATCGAGGTCTTTAATCCATTTGGATTTTACCTTTATACATGATGTTAGCTGGGGGTCTAAGTTTAATTTTTTGCAAGTGGCTAGCCAGTTGTGCCAACACAACTTGTTAAAGAGGCTTTCCCTTTCCCTGATCCACTTGGGATTTCCTGCTCCTTTATCAAAAATTAGGTGACTGTATGTCTGGGGAACATTTTCTGAGTATTCAAGCCTATTCCACTGATCTGAGGGCCTGTCCTTATTCCAATACCATGCTGTTTTGATAACTATTGCTTTGTAGTAAAGTTGAAAGTTGGGGAAAGTAATTCCTTTCATATTCTTTTTCCCAGTAATGCTTTAGTTATTCTAGGGTGTTTATTTTTCCAAATGAATTTCAAAAGTGCCTGATCCACTCCTTTGAAGAATGTCATGGGTACCTTTAGAGGGATGGCATTAAATCTGTATAATGCCTTGGGGAGTATTGCCATTTTGATGAGTTAATCCTGCCAATCCATGAGCAGGGTATGTGTTTCCATTTCCACGTGTCCTCTCTTATTTCTTGGAGCAGAGTTTTATAGTTTTCTTTGTATAGGTCCTTCACATTTTTAGTCAAGTTGATTCCAAGATATTTGAGTTTGTGTGGCACTATTGTGAATGGGGTTGTTTTCTTAATGTCCAATTCTTCCTTATTATTATTGGTGTATAGAAAGGCCATTGATTTTTGAGTGTTAATTTTGTAGCCTGTCACCTTGCTATATGAGTCTATTGTTTCTAGAAGCTTTTTGGTAGAGTCTTTAGGGTTTTCTAAGTAGAGTATCATGTCATCTGCAAACAGTGAGAGCTTGACTTCTTCCTTTCCTATCTGGATTCCCTTGATATCTTTTTCTTGCCTAATCGCTATAGCGAGTACTTCCAGTGCTATGTTGAATATGAGTGATGAGAGAGTACAGCCTTGTCTTGTCCCAGAATTTAGAGGGAAGGCTTTAAGTTTTTCTCCATTGAGGATTATATTTGCCACTGACTTGTGGTAAATGGCCTTAACTATATTGAGAAAGGTTTCTTCCATTCCCATCTTGCTGAGAGTTTTGATCAAGAATGGGTGTTGGACCTTATGAAATGCTTTCTTTGAATCTATTGATATGATCATGTGATTTTTATTTTTCTTGCTGTTGATGTTGTTTATTATGTTGATAGATTTACAGATATTAAACCAACCTTGCATTCCTGGGATGAAACCTACTTGATCATAGTGGATGATCCTCTTAATTAGGCATTGAAACCTATTTCCAGGATTTTGTTGAGGATATTTGCATCTGCATTCATCAGCGATATTGGTCTGCAATTTTCTTTTTCCGTAGCATCTCTGTCTGGTTTAGGTATTAAGGAGATGTTAGCTTCAGAAAAGCTATTTGGAAGTGTTTCCGTTTGTTCAATTTTATGAAAGAGTCTTGCCAGGATTGGTAGTAGTTCCTCTTGGAAAGTTTGAAAGAATTCATAGTGAATCCATCTGGACCTGGGCATTTGTTTTTGGGCAGACATTTGATTACCATTTTAATATCATCAACGGTGATGATGGTGTTTAGATATGCTACATCCTCTTCCTTCAACCATGGAAGATTATAAGAGTCCAAGAATTTATGCATTTCTTCCAGGTTTTCATTTTTAGTGGCATAGAGTTTCTCAAAGTAGTTTCTAATTACCCTTTGAATCTCTGTCATATCAGTAGTGATATCTCCTTTTTCATTCCTAATACGAGTTATCAAGTTTCTCTCTCTTTCTTTGTTAGTTTTGCCAGTGGTCTATCAGTCTTGTGTATTTCTTCAAAGAACCAACTTCTGCTTTTGTTGATATTTCGGATTGTTCTTTGGGTTTTACTTCGTTGATTTCTGCTCTCACCTTTGTTATTTCCTTCTGTCTCCCTATTTTTGGGTCCTTTTGTTGAGCACTTTCTAGTTCTATTAGCTGTGTCATTAAGCTACTTAGTTAAGCTCCTTCTTCCTTCCTGGTGTGTGCTTGCAAAGCTATAAATTTTCCTCTCAGTACTGCTTTTGCTGTGTCCCATAAGTTCCGATAGTTTGTGTCTTTATTGTCATTTGTTTCCAGGAACCTTTTGATTTCCTCCTTGACTTCATCTCGGACACACTGGTTATTCAGTATGAGGCTGTTTAACTTCCAGGTGTTAAAGTTTTTCTTCTGTGTCCTTTTGGAATTCACAAATAATTTCAGAGCCTTGTAGTAAGCGAAGGTAGCCTTCAAAATTTCTATCCTCTTGATATTATGGAGGTATGTTTTATATGCCAACATGTAGTCTATCCTGGAGAATGTCCCATGTACATTGGAGAAGAATGTGTATCCAGATTTCTGGGGAATGAGTATCCTATATATATCCACTAGGACTCTTTCTTCCATTTCTCATTTTAGGTCTAGTATATTCTTGTTGGGTTTCAGTCTTTTTGACCTATCCATTGTTACAAAGCCGTGTTGAGGTCCCCTACAATTATCGTGTTGTTATTGATATTATTTTTCACATTTGTCAACAGTTGTATTAAATATTTTGCTAGCCCCTCATTCGGTGCATACATGTTATTTCTTCCTGCTCTACATACCCCTTGATTAATATAAAATGTCCATCTTTGTCCCTTACAACCTTCCTGAGTATAAAGTTTGCATTTTCTGATATTAGTATGGCCACTCCAGATTTTTTATGGGTGTTGTTTGCTTGGATAATTTTTCTCTAGCCTTTTATTTTGAGTCTATGTTTGTTCTGACTATTCAGGTGCATTTCTTGTAGGCAGCAGAAGGTTGATCGAGTTTTTTGATCCATTTGACCACTCTGTGTCTCTTAACTGGTGCATTTAGTCCATTGACGTTGAGAGAAAGAATTGTCCTGGGATTTAATGCCATTTTATATCAAAATTTGGTGTGTCTTTTGGTTAGTCTTGTCTGAAATTAGGTCTTTCAGTTTTTCTCTTAAGACTGGTTTTGAGTCTATAAAGTTTCTGAGCTGCTTTTTGTCTGTGAAACCATGTATTCTTCCATCAAACCGGAAAGTGAGTTTTGCTGGGTACAGTATTCTAGGTGAAGCATTCATTTCATTCAGTCTTGTCACAATATCCCACCACTGCTTTCTGGCCTTGAATGTTTCTGGTGACAGGTCTTCTGTAAATCTCAAGGATGCTTGCTTGAACGTAATTTCTCCTTTTGATCTTGCTGTTTTCAGAATTCTGTCTCTATCTGTGGGATTTGTCATTGTGACTAGGATGTGTCTTGGGGTGGTTTTTCTTGGGTCTCTTTTGGTTGGTACTCTTCGAGCATGCAGGATTTGATCACATATATTCTTTAGCTCTGGAAGTTTCTCTTTAATGATGTTCTTGACCATTGATTCTTCCTGGAAATTTTCTTCCTGGGTCTCTGGGACTCCAATGATTCTTAAGTTGTTTCTGTTCAGTTTATCATAGACTTCTATTTTCATCTATTCCCATTCTTTGACTAATTTTTACATTGTCTGTACATTTGCTTTAAGTTTTTTTTCCAGTCTCTGCTGCTGTATGGAATTGTTATTTATCTCGTCCTCCACAGCACCAAGTCTATTCTCAGCTTCTGATACCTTGTCCCAGAGCTTATTCATTTTGTCATTCACTTCACTTACTGACTTTTTCAGGCCTGTTAGTTGACATGTTATTTCAGTTTGGAGTTTTGTGATTTCTGTCTTCATATTTTCTTGGTTCTTAGTGTTCTGTTCAACTCGATCCATGGTTTCTTTGAGTTCTTTGAGCATCTTCCATATTTCTTGTCTAAACTCCTTATCTGAGAGGTTGATTAGTTGGTTGGTCATTATCTGGTCATCAGAATTGTCATCTTCATTCTCTATGTCTGATGCTGGCCTGCATTGTTTCCCCATTATCACACTTGCATTGTGGGTTTTTCTAGTGTTGTGGTGGTATTCATTGGCTAAATGATGCAGGCAGCACACTCCTCTGGCTTCGCCCTTTCTGGATGGGTCGACTTGCCTCCAAGAAAGGGGGAGTACTCCGTGGATGAAGCCTTACACAGGATCAAATCTTAAGCCCGAGCATGCAGCAGAGAAGACAGTCTGGAGAGAAATGCTGGGCTTCAGTGATCCAGCACAGTTCTTAGTGTGATTTTTTCTTCTTGTTGTGATGGTGTTTTTTTCTTAGAAAGAGTGCCCAGCTGTGTAGCAACGTGGAGCAGCCATGCTCTGCTGGAGCATCTTTTTGGCCCACAGGCAGCACTCACAGTTTTTCACAGTCAGGCCCCACTGGGCAGGCATAGTTTCATGGATTTTCCCTGCCTGACGTCACACACAGGGAACCTGGCTTAATTTTTCACAGTCGGGCTCCACTGGGCAGGTGTAGTTTCTTGGATTTTCCCAGCCTGATGTCACAAACAGGGAACCTTGCTTAATTTTTCACAGTCTGGCTCCACTGGGCTGGCGTAGTTTTGTGGGTTTTCCCAGCCTGACATCACAAACAGTGTGAGAGCATTCTTTTTGTTTGTTTGTTTGTTTGTTTGTTTTTGTTGTTTTTCAGGCCACACCTGTTTGATGCTCAGCAGTTACTCCTGGCTAAGCACTCAGAAATTGCCCCTGGCTTGGGGAGACCATATGGGATGCTGGGAGATCGAACCATGGTCCTTCCTTGGCTAGTGCTTGCAAGGAAGACACCTTACCTCTAGTGCCACCTCACCAGCCCCGTGAGAGCATTCTTCACAAGAATTTGTGTTATGGAAATCTCAGCTGTCTCAGACAAATCTTTGCCATTTCCTAGCATGCAAGGAACTTGTGGATGCAGGCGTACTATTCAATGGTGAGAAATATTTTGATGTTATTTTTAAGCTAGAGAAGGAATTTGATCATAGATTTGCAGACTTCAAAAAAGCACAGAGCCACTTTCCAAATTTTTGTGGACCCGTTTTCCTTTGATGTGCAAGATGCCCCTCCTGTGCTTCAAATGGAGCTCATTGACCTGCAATGCAACTCTGATCTCAAAGCCAAGTTCAGGGAGATTAGTGGAAAAGCAGACATGCATGGGCAATTTTTGAAAAAATTGCCCCCCAGCTTCCCTGAGCTTTCCTGAATGTTCAAGCGCACCATATGCCTTTTTGGGAGCACATATTTGTGTGAAAAGTTATTCTCCACATTAAACTTCAATAAGTCAAAGTACAGGTCTAGACTTAATGATGATCATCTTCAAGCCATACTGAGGGTCTCAACTGCTTCCTCTCTAAAGCCAAATGTGGTTCAGATTTTTGAGAAGTGCTGTCAAGTCTCTGGCAGCAAGGAATAGGCAAAAGATGCCATGTTCAGAAGAACTGTTCATGATCTTCACTCAATGTTCTATTCATGTTCAGAAAAAATAATTAAAACTGTTAATAATTGATGTTTGAAGACTTTATTTTGTGAAATCTCTTATGGGCCCTGCCTCACCCCGAGTTTGCCTCCTGCGGCCCCCAGGTAAATTAGGTTTGAGACCCCTGATCTATGGGATCGAAGACAAATTTTTTGCATTTTCAAATTCCACAAGTAAAAAAAAAGTAACTGTGATAAAATGAAGAGAAATTTAATGATGTTGAGTCTGGAATGTCAAAATTTCTCAATAAACACCCCTTATTATTGTTTATGTTTTTGTTGTGCTCTTTTTATAATATATAAATTAGATCTCTTCTTTTCATTAAATAGTGAAAGTATGCATGCTCATATGAACTCTTCTGCCAAGACCAATGCAAGTAAGATCCAGAGAAAAAAAATGTTAGACTAAAGAGGGTGAAGGCATGATTAGCCATTTTCTGTGTTATTTTACCAGTACCCTCACTCTAACTTGTCTATGTGTAAAGATTTTTTAAAATAAGAAACTGACTTTAGTATCTTAAATTTCTCTACAGATGATGCACCTCCCCATAATATGCACACTACTAAAACCTAATCCCTATCATTCCCTTTGGATTAATAAACACCAACTATTCCTCTTTATACTGAAGAAGATGATCACCAAGAAAATATATATGACTAGATAAGGTCACATGCTTTATTTTCATGTTGGGAGGTAAAGAAATTGGGAGGGAGATGGATGCTCCCAAGAAGTGCTCAAGAAACTCGAGACCACTCCCAACTGTACTCTGCCAAGTAGGCAAAATGTTTCAATTTCTCTGACAGTGACATAACATTTGGTAGAGACCACAGAGCATATAGCAGTCTTTTGGGGGGGTGGGTCTTCAAATCTACCTCCAGCTATACTGGTATACTAGGCATGTCATACCAAAGATCAAATTTTGGACAGTGTGAGTGCAAGAATACCCTTGAGCTATCTTTCCTGCCCTCCTTACCTCTTTAATTTTTTTCTTTAATTCTACCTTTGGAACTTCTTTTGAAAATGTTTGTTCCTTCCTAACTTCTTTTTGCCTATGTCCAATTATTTTTCTTATCTAGTTCTCCACCTCTCCTGAACATAAGCTAACACCAAAAAAAATATCTGTTCATCTAGAAGGTCCTGATGGAAATGAAAATATACACTTGAAAAAATCTAATGCATTCACTTTGCGGAATTTTTACTCTTTTTATCCCTGCCTCATAATCAATATCTTTGTTTATTTAGTTGTTTGAGACTTTGTTAACAGTTCTTGTGATAAAGTAAAATGTTTGTCTAAAATAATGTGATCAAACAGAGAAGAGCTACAGTTCTGTTATGCCATAGTTTTAAAGCATTCCATTTCATAATTTTCCTCCAAAGATAAAGACTGACCCTATTTTTTCCTTCCTTCTATATATAAGAGAAAATAGAGTTAAACAGTATTAAAATTCATTCCAGACTATTTTTTCTTCAATGTGATTATTGTATGATTTTTGATATGTTTATTGAGGCTATTTTTCTAGTTATCACTGCCACAGTATAAGGAAAGCTAAAATCAGTAGGCCCACTGTGGAGTGGCTTCAGGTGTAGATAACTGAAACCAGATCTCAAAGAGACATCACTTCCTTATAAGTGAGGGTGGTATTTCTCAGACTTAGCTACAAACATTTATTTGGTCTAAATATGAATTTTCCTTCTGCTGTGCTAAGTATGAATATATCTGATCATTTACCTCCAGATTAAAGAATTAGTAGAGGCAAATGTGGTCTTAAATAAATATCGCTTTACCTGGAAAATTAGCATCAAGATAAACATAAAAATTACTTTGTAATAATTAAAGGTTTTTTTTATTTGTTTTTTGTTTTTTTAAAGAAAAAGCAGGCTGCTCACTCAGATGAAAGGAGCCCTTCATAGGAACACCTAGAAGCTTGCTAATCTTGTAATTTATATCAGAATTGACACTCTAGCTTTGCCTGAGAGGATGAACTTTGAGATATTAAAATTTGCCATCTTTGTCCTGGGGGTGAGTCAGTTAGAAAAATAACTACACTAACAACTACCATGTTATCAGTGTTAATGAGAGATAAGTTGAATGTCTGTCTCAAATATAAGCAGGAGGTGGGGGAGGATTGATTGGGGATATTGGTGGTAGAAATGTTGCACTGGTGACGTGGGGTATTCTTTTTATGACTAAAACCCAACTACAATCATGTTTGTAATCATGGTGCTTAAATAAAATTTTATTTTAATTAATTAAAAATAAAATATGTGGGGCCAGAGCAATAGCGCAATGGCAGGGAGTTTGCCTTACAAGCAGCTGAACCAAACAGACCTGAGTTCCATCCCTGGCATCCCATATGATCCCTCAAGCCAGGAACAATTTCTGAGCACATAACTAGGAGCAACCCCTGAGCATCACTGGTGTGGCCCAAAAACAAGCAAATAAAAAAACACAAAACAAAGCAAAACAAAACAAGCAAACAAATAAAATAAGAAAATCAAAAAAATTTGCTCTCTTTGAACATAGGAAAGCCTCTAGATTCTTTATTGGAGTGTATTTTTAAAAGGTTTGAAACCCACCTTATAAACATGTAAATTGTTTTGAAGATCAATGTATATTGATAAAGCTTCTGTTAACAAGAAAGATACGTTTGATTCTGCAAAGAAACAAATGTGAGCATTTATTTACGTACCACAAAAAACAATCTAGCAAAAATCTTGCTTGTAATTTTTAATAAAGCAGAATGTAATTTCTCCCACACTACTGAGTCTGTTATTATACATTTAATCCACTGCATCCACTTTCCTGAGGGACCCCTAGAATTTCTTTAGTGTTTGTACCAGGATGGCTGTAACATCTAGTCATATACTTTTCCAATTATTACAAATTCAATGATATAAAAGAACAAAATACAACAAATGGTAGATATTTTTATTTTCATCATACACAAGGAGTTTTTCTACCCACCAAAAGAAGTACAGATGAATCAACATTTTGTTGATATACATTAAAAAAGTACTGTACATCTATGAAGGATGTTAAATAATCTAGTTTACTGTCTACAGTTTTTACTCCCAAAGAACACCATTGATTTATTACTTGTTGAATAGATCAATACTATTAGTTATCTTAATTTAGTATAAAAGGCTAGGTAACTATTTGATTTCATCAGAAAATCCTTACTAAAGGCCAGAGAGACAGCACAGCGGTAGGGCATTTGCCTTGCATGCAGCCAACTCAGCCAGATGGACAGTGGTTCTAGCATTCTATATAGTCCCCCGAGCCAGCCAGGAGTGATTTCTGAGCTCAGAGCCAGGAGTAACCTCTAAGCACTGCCAGATATGACCCAAAAAACAAACAAACAAACAAAACAGGAAAGAAAATTCTTACTAAATTCTAAATGTTTTTGATATTTCTTTGGTTAATATTTAACAAAATCTATGGCTGCCAGTTTCAAACCATCCAAATAAGGATTTCAAACAAGAAATATTACAATGGATAATATCTTTTTTCAAAATTGAATTTCTCTATATTATTATAAAATACATACTATACTATAAATATACATACTATATTACATACTATAAAATAGACCCCACTCTATAAATATAATACATAAAACTGACTAAACTTAGAACATAAGGTTTAAAAGATCTGAAGCATTTATGTCTTCATTTTTCCCCAACTGTGTTTTATTGCTGTTGTTTTCCAGAAAAGGATGTATAAGTAAGTGGCACTTTTTTCTCCTCAAAACAGACTGAGAGCACCAATGATTACTGATTTTAGATAAAATACCCCATATTTAATCAAATAAATTGGAAAATTTATTCATAATAAATATAAAAGCCTAGCAAGAACCTTTAAAATAATTTTATTCTCCATTTCATAATTTATGAATTTCTTTGACTAAATGATAAATAGTAGAATAATAAAAATATTACACTATCTAAGTAAGTATTGAAACCAGTTGAAATATTACAACTGAAAATCTTTCATTGTAACTGTTCAAAGCTAAGTTTAGAGGGGTAAGAAAACATCTTAAAAAGCATCACTAAGAGACACCCTAATAGCAAACACAGATTTAATTCAAGGATTCTATGTTAAAATGTTAATTAGATTGCTGATTAGAAAACAAACCTGAGGCACTTTCCACCCTGAACAATCATCATGGGGACTTAACTTAGACCTAATGTGATTGAACATCGACTGTCCAACCCTGATCCTCAGATCCCAACCTTCAACTTTGTACCAGCAACAGGAATCAAACTCCCTCTAGGGCAGGGGTCTCAAACTCAATTTACCTGGGGGCCGCAGGAGGCAAAGTCGGGGTGAGGCAGGGCCTCATAAGGGATTTCGGTTACCAAATATTCGCAATAAAAAAATTGCATTGTAAGAAAAAAATCGCAAAATATCACATTAAACATTTGCATACCCCAAACGGAACTGCTCGAGGTATGCAAATGTTTAATGCGATTTTTTCTTACTAATACAATTTTTATTGCGATTATTCGGTAAGCGAATAATCGCGAATACTGCAATATTTGAAGGCTGGCTGCGGGCCACAAAATGTTGTAAGGAGGGCGCCAGCTGCGAGTTTGAGACCCCTGCTCTAGGGAAAGCCTTAATATTGCTCAGGCACACTGAGGATAAAGAAGCAGCAACAACTTGATCTAAGGTCAGGTTGTCCTAGGATTTGTGCAAAAAACAAAATTTCTAATAACAGAAGACTGACTTTGACATGACGAGGAAGCAGGAACAATTGTTCTAAGGGCAGGTTGCCCTATCTCACCTAATCTACCTAATGGTGAGATAAAATCAGAAGACCTTCCATCCTAGGATCTGTGCAAAAACAAAGATCTCTAATTGCAGAGGACTAACTTTGACAACTGCAAATGAGCAGAACTTCTCCTGGGACCATAAAGAAAGACTCTATCCTAGGCTTCATCCTAGGATCTATGCAAAAACCAAGATCACTAATTGAAGAAGACTGACTACAACAACCTCTACTGAGCAGAACTTTACCCGGAACCAAAAAGAAAGACTTTATCCTAGACTTCACCCTAGGATCTGTGCAAACACCAAAATTTCTAATTACTGAGGACTGACTTTAATTACCAAAACTATGCAGAACTTTTCCTGGGACCACAAAGAAAGACCTAGGGGTTTGACAATTAACATGCCCAGAGCCTATAGTCACTCTCAGAGTATGCTTCAAGGGTAGAGACACCCTGTATCTCTTAGGCCAAGAAAAATTTCTTTTTAATTTCTCCTAAAGTTTACTAATATCTATGCAAAAAAAGAAAAAAATCTTGCCACATCTGTTTCCTTCTTTTTCTGTTTTATTTTTTAAGTTTTATTTATATTTATTGCTTCCAGATAGGGGTCCCCATCTTTTTTAAAGAACCATAGAATATAAATCATCCTGTTCTGCCTCATATTTATGTCTTTCTACAAACTGAGAAAAAGGGGGAAATAGATGGGATTCAGGGACCCAGTGGTCTCAGGAGCAGAGAATGAAAATAAAAAAGGTTCATCCCTAAATACCCAAAGCAATGCCAGCAATAGTAGAATAAGGAGACCCAAACTATAATAAGCTATACAAAAAATGGACCTGTTACACTAGCAGACCTGGGGGCTAAGGGTGGAGGTACAGAATGCATGCTGGGAACTATGGTGGAGGGAGGGCAACACTGGTGGTGGGAATGACCCTAATTCACTGTCACTATGTAACTGAATACAACTGTGAAAGACTTGTAATTCACATTGGTCTCAATAACAAAAAAAGAAAAAAGAAAAAAAAAAGAAAAAGAAAAGAAAAGGAAAAAAGAAAACAAACCTGAATCCAACCATCTGCTTCATTTTCTATATAAATTGTGTCTGGAGCCTGAGTGCTAGAACAGAGAGTAGGACATTTGCCTTGCATGTTCCCAACTTGTGTTTGATTCCTGGCTTTCCATACGGTACCCCCTGAGCCTAACAGAAGTAATTTCTGAGCACAGAGCCAGAAGTAAACCCTAAGCACCACCAAATGTGTCCACAAAACAAAAACAACAAATCAGTGTCTAAAAAAAAAGTAATATGAATTAGAAGCAAAATTCTACTTGGAAAATAAATTTATATAAATGCATTACACTGATATGTAACTGATATAAGATCAAAACTGATTATATTTGAATAATCTATTAGTTGAAATGGTTTTACTGGGGGTGGAGATATAGTATAGTTGGTAAAAATTTTCTTTGTACAGGCCAATCTGGATTCATTCTTCAGCATTTCCTACGTTCCCCTGAACACTTTCAGGAGTAATCCCTGAGTGAAGAGTTACAGAGTCTGAAATAAACTCAGAGCATCACCAGAGCTGACCTAGAAAAAAAAACCCCAAATTATGATTCTCGGTTTAACCTTTATTTTTGGGTTTTTGTTGTGTGTGTGTGTGTGTGTGTGTGTGTTTGGGTCACACCTGGCAGTGCTCAGGGGTTACTCCTGGCTCTCTGCTCAGAAATCACTCCTGGCAGGCGCAAGGGAACATATGTGATGCCAGGATTTGAACCACCATTCTTCTGCATGCAAGGCAAATGCCTCACCTCCATGCTATCTTTCTGGCCCCTGACCTTTGTTTCAGTGTTTGCTTCATTAACAAGAAAGTGATTTCTTCTCTTGAAGATTACCTCTTGTAAAGATATAGTACTAAATATTTTTCATCACCTAAGAAAGCAATATATGGGTCCCTTATGTAACATATTTATTTAACATATTTATTATTCTTCAACATTTTTCAAGAGATATTATAAGATGATTCTAAACTACTTTACTGATGATGATGTACTATGATCCAGATGATCATTCTTGTTACCAGATCACTAGTAATTTATAAAATGAGGTGGGAGCTCTGGTAAAAGTAAAGGAATGAAGAAGGTAGAGATTAATGGCAGAATTAAGATGAGAAAGGTAAAAACTAAGATTAAAAATTCTTCCCAAACAGTTAAGGATCAAATTGAGAATGACAAAACCAAACAGAATTGACCAGTTTAGTAATAATAATCAATAGAACCACACTTCCTGCAACAGAAAAAAAATTAATAACACTAAGGTTGATGTATTTATTTTAAATTTTCTATCTTCCCCATTCAAAATGATTTAAAGATGGGCCACCTGCCACCTGAACAGCACTGCTTAAAATCTGTACATGATTCACAGAGTGAGTTACCAGATTGGATGTTTCCAACAGAGAGAAAAAAAAAAACGAAGAAAAAACATAGGAAAACAGCATTTTTAATGCTTATTAGATGTTACATTAAAAATGCATTCTAATGCATGATTTACAAAGATTTTATTCACAATTCCAGGGTAAAAAATGCTAAGCATAACTGCACAGAAATGATAAGGCATTGATTTATATATGAATGACAGGAGGAGAAAACAATTTTTGGTGAGACTATCCTATCACACATTATAAAAGACTTTTATTCATTTTTATTGTTAAGTTCAATAAATCTTATCTACTAATCTTCAAATTACTGGCTCAAGCTCAGGCCATGATTTTCTCATTGAAATACAGACTATGGGAGTAGCCCATGGCATGAACCAATATATATTATATTCCGCATATAATTTTTCTATCTCCTGCAAGATTTTACTGTTTACTTAACTAAATTACACTAAGAAAAATATCTATTATTATTCAAAACGTTTACAACCTCCATAACTACCCGAAGTCTTTTAAGACATTTTAAATGTTTTGTATAATCCAAGTTTACCATTCAATCAGGAGAGATATAAAAAGGAATGACCAAATAAGTAAAAATGTTTACTTATAATAATCAAAAATAATATAATAAAATCAAATATTAGTAATCATTATTGTCTAACTTAAGAATATAAAAATAAAATAAGTAAATATTTACTGAAAAGTAATGTAAATAATGAAGCAGATGTGGGAACTTAAATGTTCCAAAGGCCTTAAATCTTTTAAGCCAATATTTTGGTAAATGGTAACTAGAGCAATTGAGACCCCAGGAAAAAGTATTGATACACTGAATTCTGTATTTTAGATTAATTGGATATAAAGGTATGGGGTGTGGTAGTTGGGTATGAAGGATTCAGACATATGTCAAGTGGAAAAAAAAATAGGGAAACCCTAAGGTCATTTCTTGCAGCGATATGCTTTGGTAATATTGATTTTCCCCTTTTTATCCTTGTCACACCTGACAGTACCTGGGGCATACACTATGTGATCTTGAGGCACCATGTGACACCAAATATAGAATCCAGGCTCTCACATATAGTTATATGTTAATTTTGATTAATCTTCTTGCCCTAAATTCATATTCTTGATTTTGTTTTTTACCTTAGATACTGCATTTGTTTTAATATTATAAACAGCATAAAAAACATTTTGAGGGGGTAAGTGAGATAGAATGGCAGGTAGGGCACTTGCTTTGTATGCAATCCACTTGGGTTCTGTCCCCACTGAGTGCAGAGCCAGACAAAAGTCCTGAGTATCAAAAAGCTAAAAACAAACAAATAAACAAAAAAACTTAGAGAGATATATAATTTCATAATATAGGGAAACAAAAGTCTGCCACACTGGGACTAGAGAGATGGTACAGAGGGTAGCTAGCTGCCTTGCAAACAGCTGACTTGAATTTGATCGCTAGCACATCATATGGTCCTCTGAGCATGCCTGGAGGGATCCTTTAGCAAAGAACTAAAATAATCCCTGAGTGCACTGTGTACACCCCAAATCGATAACAACAACAAAACCGCCACACTCATTTTATATTGAGCAAACTTGATTTTATGGAAGTAGCTCTGAATCTGGGTTGAAGTTGCATCATATAAAGATTGTAACAATAAAGTGGGGCCTGAGCTGTGGCACAAGCCTTAAGGCGTCTGCCTTGCCTGCGTTAGCCAGGGGTGATTTCTGAGTGCATAGCCAGGAATAACTCCTGAGCGTCACATCACCGAGTGTGGCACCAAAACAAGAAGGAAGGAAGGAAGGAAGGAAGGAAGGAAGGAAGGAAGGAAGGAAGGAAGGAAGGAAGGAAGGAAGGAAGGAAGGAAGGAAGGAAGGAAGGGAGGGAGGGAGGGAGGGAGGGAGGGAGGGAGGGAGGGGGAGGGAGGGAGGGAGGGAGGGAGGAAGGAAGGAAGAAGGAAGGGAGGAAGGAAGGAAGGAAGGAAAGAAGGAAGGAAGGGAGGAAGGAAGGAAGGAAGGAAGGAAGGGAGGAAGGAAGGAAGGAAGGAAGGAAGGAAGGAAGGAAGGAAAGGAGGAAGGAAGGAAGGAAGGAAGGAAGGAAGGAAGGAAGGAAGGAAGGAAGGAAGGAAGGAAGGAAGGGAGGGAGGGAGGGAGGGAGGGAGGGAGGGAGGGAGGGAGGGAGGAAGGAAGGAAGGAAGGAAGGAAGGAAGGAAGGAAGGAAGGAAGGAAGGAAGGAAGGAAGGAAGGAAGGAAAGAAAGAAAGAAAGAAAGAAAGAAAGAAAGAAAGAAAGAAAGAAAGAAAGAAAGAAAGAAAGAAAGAAAGAAAGAAAGAAAGAAAGAAAGAAAGAAAGAAAGAAAGAAAGAAAGAAAGAAAGAAAGAAAAGAAGAGAGTATGATGCAAGGGTAACTCTCTAATAGTACTTAAAAGACTTGATTAATTTCCAGTGGAAAAGGCCAAACTTAAATCTGCTTATTGGTTTTATAATAGCACCCAAACTGACCTTTCCCCTCCACTTCTCCAACCTTTGCTTTAATTAAGAATTTTAGGGGCTGGAGAGATAGCATGGAGATAAGACATTTGCCTTTCATGCAAAAGATCGGGGGTTCAAATCCCGGCATCCGATATGGTCCCCCCAGCCTGCCAGGAGCGATTTCTGAGCATAGAGCCAGGAGAAACCCCTGAGCGATGCCGGGTGTGACCAAAAACCAAAAAAAAAAAAAAAAAAAGAATTTTAAAACTATGTCTGAACACTATGTGAATGAATTGAATGAATTACTCAGTTTGTTTTCTGTTTTTTCCCCATACAGAAGGTAAATATGTAAATAATAATTATTTTACTTTTCACTAACTGATGCTTGTTTGATTACTTGTCTAGTCTACAAAGAACTAAGAGTGGTACAAGAGATTTCTTGAATACTGATACTAAAATTGAATGATTTTCATTAGTGTTGTGCCATTATATTTTACCACTACTAACAAGTAAACATCTGTTCCAACAGGCTTCATCAAAATACATGTTGTCAAACTGTAACATTAGTTAACATAATAGAAGGTAATCATCTAAAGTTTCCAAATTTTGCTAAATGGGTTAAAAATTGATATTTTTCCTATGTTTAAAATCGTAAATGTCATTTGGCTTTATTTTTATAAAAGCATTTTCTTAAATTGTCGTAAATACTTTCATTTTAAAAATTTACCATACTGTTTCTGAAAATGCCATTCTTATCTTATTATTTACCTTTGATTTTCTCATAATTATTTGATATTGCTATTCAATTTTTGTTTACTTATTTATTTGCAGGCCTCCTCTGTGATGCTGATAGTCAACAAAGCTTTATCCTGTAGTTCTTGGGGTGCTTCCAGGAACCAAATAAAGAGCTCTGCATATGCTAGACATGCATGCAATTTCATAAAGTATTCTAATATAACCAGTCTTGCTTTTAACCCTTCTTTTTTTTTTTTTTTGTTTTTGGGGCCACACCCATTTGAAGCTCAGGGGTTACTCCTGGCTATGTGCTCAGAAATTGCTCCTGGCTTGGGGGGACCATATGGGACGCTGGGTGATAGAACCGCAGTCCTTCCTTGGCTAGTGCTTGCAAGGCAGACACCTTATCTCTAGCGCCACCTCGCCGGCCCCAACCCTTCTTTGTTTTAAACACAGTGAAGAAATTTCCAATTTCCCAGTCTAGAGGAGCACATGTTTTTATTTATTTATTTACTTTATACATTTAACTATTTTCAATTTATATTTTGTTCAATCTGTTTTTTATATGAAGTTTGGTGTGAACATTAATAATGGTATCGTATCCTTTTTTATATATCTAAAGCAGTATCATTTATTTAAAATAGAATCTTTGTCCTCTGATTCAATGTTATCTTTATAATTAATATTCACAAACATATATTTTTATATTTTTCTATTATTTTTCTTTGTAGACATTTTCTTTGTAGGAAATAGTATAAAAGTTAGGTTCATGAGCCTAGATCCAACAACCAGTACCACATGATCCGATGGACATCATTTCAGGAAGCCCAGAAAATCGGAGGATGTCAAGCCCCAGAAGATCAGAGGTCAACTGTACATCTAGGAGCCCCAGTATTAAATCACTGACAGAGGTAGAGAGTATTACTAGAAGAGATTCTAAACTCCTAAACCTGGCCCCCTTTACCTATTTACTTGAGATACTTCCACAAATACATAAAAACAGAATTTTCTTTCGTTCATCTAAATGTCTATTTAGTTTTAATTAAAACATTTTAATCTAATTTATATATATATATCAGTTATTTAACCCTACTACACCATTACTCTTGTCATCTTGTTTACTTACTTTTATTTTTCAAATTAAATACTAATCAGCACACACATTTAAAAACATATCTATTGAAACTATATTAAATTTATTAACTTAGAAAATTTTAATATTGATCAGATAGAAAAAAATGATGAAGAGATGGTGGGAACAGTAGTAGCTATTAATGCAAAGCACAGAGGAAGCTGGAGAAACCAAGATTAGCGTGTCTCTGTTAGTGTAAAATCCCCCCCAAACTCCTGAACTTGGCAATGGGTCACCAGACTCTAAACACCAGATTCCTGAGGACAAAAATGAAGTCACTAGATTAAAAATCAAGCTCCTATGGAAGATTGTCAGAGGAATACATAGCTGTGGTGGTGACCTTAAGCAACAACAGTAGTTCTGGAAGAAGCTTGATGGGGGTGGTTCCAGAGATAGGACTCTGGAACTGAGTGGCATGTTGACTTGGTCTCCTGTAGGGCTGGAATCTGTGAAGGGCTGCATAGGTTAATCTGTAAGGCTGAGCTAGTGGGACACAGACATTAACACCAAGTAAATGCAGCACAGGCAAGAATGAGAAAGGAAGAAGGGTTCCATAATTTGGCCATATGAGCAGCAGTTGCATAGCTATGAGACATTGGATATGAGATGGTCAGCAGTGGCAGTGAATGGGGAGCAGCTCTGCTTGCAGGCTTTCTTTCTCCTGGCTCTCCTGTGTGATTAAGCAGGGTCTCAGGCACAGCCTGCATTTTGATATAAGGTTCCTGCACCCAGAGAGAAACTTGACCTTAAAATAGGCAAGACCACAGACCAACAGCTGTGGTGATGTTGGATAGTTCTTTGAATCAAAATATTCTTTGTGAACTCAGGCTAGTGAATTGAGAGAAGAGCACAGCCACTCCACTTTGCTTCTCAGCTGTACATTTTTCTCTAGGCAAGGAGCCCCACCACAACACATAAAAGCACCAACACATGGCAAAAGTCACTATAGGAAGACAGTGCAGAACTTCACCACACTTAGTGAATGATGATGGTATTTCTGAGGACTAAACTAAGAAAAGCCACCTATATAAACTATATAAAATCTATAAGAACATTTGAGAAGAAATTTGAAGGATGTTCAAGAAAACATGGAATGAACATCTAAGGAGGATGTGAGAGTATAAATGATAAAATTTCAAGTGAAAATAACAGGACTAAAAAACTTGGAAATTAAAATGAGAAACTTACTGGAAGCCTCACCAGCAGAGTAACATTTGCTAAATATGGAACCAGTGAGCTGGAAGATGAGCTGCATAACACCTCCATAAACGGAAGAATTTGGAAAAGAGCCTTAAAATAAATGAACAGAAGATGGAAAAAGTCTTCAAAATAAGCAAACAAAAAACAATAGGTCTTTTAAATAAGTTCAACAGAAACAACATAAGAATCATTCAGATCTCAGAGAGGCAGGAAGTAAACCCCTAAGAAAAATCAACAGCTAAAGTATCATTACTTAGAAGTTCCCAGATCTGGAGTGCATTCATCCACATTCTGGATGTCTGAAGAGTACCAGCTAAAAGATACTTAGATGAAAATACAAGTCACAACCAAGTCACAATGATGTAAACCATAGATATAGAATACTGAAAGCAGCAAGATCTGCATACAAAGATGCTTCCTTAATATTTACAGCAGTTTTATCATAAGCAACACATAAGGCATGAAGGCAGTGATAGGGTATAAAGAAAAAAATCAATAAAAAGAATGCCTCACCACAAATTCCTTACCCAGTCATATTTTCATTCAGATTTGAAGGATATAACACTTCACAGATAAACAACAGCTTAGTAACAATACAGACCTAAAACCAATCTGAAAAGAACTGAAGAACCTATTTTAAAAGGCAAAGCAGGCACCACAAACACATCAAACTTCTCAAAAAATGACACAAAATGACATGACAACAATCTCTCAACATTAATGGACTACATGTACCAGTTAAGAGAGGCAGAGAGTCAAATTGTATCATAAAATTAAATCCAACCTTTTGCTACCTAAAAGAAACACACTCAAAACAAACACAGACTCAAAGTCAAAGGTTGGAGGTCAATTCTTCAATCAAACAAACTTATAAAGGCTGCAGTGCTATACTCATATAATGCAACTAATATTTCAGGCTTTAAACTATTATAAGAGACAGAGAGGGCCATTTCTTAACAATCAAGGGATACGTACATCAGAAAGAAATCATACTCCCAAACATATATGCACTCAAAGAGAGGCCTGAAAAATACTTAAAACCAATGCTAATAAGCTTAAGAAAATAAATAAATAACAATATATTAATGGTAGGATACTTCAGTGTTGCTCTCTCACCTCTTGATAAATCAACCGGGCTAAAACTTCTCAGACCACGATTCATTGAAAATGGAAATAAATTAAAAGCAGAAATCCAGAAATAACATTAGCACCTGAAATTAAGCAGCTTCCTACTGAACAACTGATGGTCACAGAGGAAATCAAAAGATTCCTGGAAACAAATAATAATGAAGACACAAATTATCAGAATTTTGGGGACACAGCAAAAATTTTAAGAGGAAAATTTATAGCTTTTCAAATATCAGAAAAGTAGAAAAGGCCTACATAAATAATTTAAGGCCCAACTTAAAAATTGGAAAAGTATCAGAAATATGAGACTTAGTAGTCAGGTAAAAAATAAATAATAAAATTTAGGGCAAAATTTAATGAACTAGATAGCCAAAAATGTATCTAAAAGATAGGCCATAGAGATAACACAGCAGTGGGGCATTTCCCTTATAAGCAGCCAATCCGGGACTTATAGGGCTTCAATTCCTGGCATCCCATATGGTCCCCTGAGTCTACCAGGATTGATTTCTGAACACAGAGCCAGAAGGAACCCCTGAGCGTCACTGGGTGTGACCCAAAAACAAACAAACAAAAACATATCAGCCTGAAACCATACAGTATATAGAGTAAGATATAGAGAGAAAACTCCATGACTTTGAAGCTAAAGGCATCTTCAAGGAATAAGCACCACTGGCCAATAAAGTTGAAGCAAAGATAAACCAATTAAACTACTAATTAAATTAATAAAATAAAATAAAGATAAACAAATAAACTACATTAAACTGAGAAACTGAGGCTGTAGTGATAGCACAGAAGTAGGACATTTGCTTTGCACATGGACTAACCTGGGTTTGATTTCCAACATCCCATATGGTCCCCAGAGTCTGTCTGGTGAATTCAGTGTAATATCAATTAGTAAAATTTATTGATACAATGTTATAGGAAAATCCTTATAACTTGATAAATATTTGTTAAATAATGAATGTATATTGATATGAAGCTATAAACAGTAAAATATAATTATATTACATTTAAAATTTTAATACAATATCCTTGCTTTGTGTGACAGGGCTAAAGATAGCTCCTACCCCCAGAAGATATGTTGTACTCGCAATTTAGATCTTACATAGTGAAATTTTATTACAATTAGAACATGTTGCATTATAAATTTTGAAAATATTGTTCCAAACTCTCCAGGTGATATATATAAACAATAACAAGTATTTTATAGTAACAAGTCAGAAGTATAGCTTGTAGACAGAAAGGTACAAGACAGGAAATGTGAACACAGAAACTGAATGTAATGATGAGGTTACAAGTCCAGAAATGCTACTAACTGATAATAGGCTATAGAGTGTTTCTATAGTTTCCAGAGGGAGAAATATCTGACAGGTACTGGGATCTGAGACTTCAGGACTACAATCAACCAATTAATAGTAGGAAATGAATATAATACAATATTACCAATATAATAGAAAACTAATATAGTTTCAGATTCCAATTTTAATTAACCTTTAAGAAGCTACCACTTACTGAATTTAATATTTTAATGAGAAATATTATCTGAAATATAATTATTAAAAAGACTATTAGAACACTCTAATTTTCCCATTGCATATGTGAAAAACAATTTTCTTCATACATATAGACAAAGAAAATAATTAGAAGTAAAGAGGTACAGAAGCAGATGAAACCACTAACATTTAGTAAACAGATATTATTCTATCTAGGATGTTGTTTAAATAATAAGACTGGTGTGAGCTAATAGAAATATACTGGATGGAAAAAAATACAACTTATTGAACTTAAAAACAAACTACTGTAGTAGAATGCCTGTCTCGAAAACAGGCAGGGGATGGGAAGGGGGGGTTCTGGTTATGACTGTAACCCAAATATGATCATGTTACTTAAATTAAAAATATATTAAAAATATTAAAAAAAAAGAAAAAAAAAGTGAATGGGGCCCAGGAGCCAAGCAGGAGCATTGAATGGTATAAAAAGATCAGATCTAAATACCCAAGTCAAAGTCAACAACAATAGAATTAAGAGACCCAAACTATAACAAGCTAAACAAAAAATGGACCGGTTACACGGTAGTCCTGGGAGCTAGGGTTGGAGATATGGGATAAGGGAGGTCAACACTGATTGTGAGAATGTCCCTAATTCACTAAATGCCTGAAATACAACTGTGAAAGACTTGTAACTCACAATGGTCTCAATATAAAAATAAAAAAATAAAAAGATTCAAAAAATATATACTGGATGATATTATGGTATAGGTTGATCAGTGGTATTTGTTGTGTACATTGAGTTATTACCAATTTCCTAAATGTTTAATCATATTCTAAATATTTACTTTTATTTACAAAGAGTAAATTTGTCAGTTGGTGTCCATCAAAGTTGGGCATTCCCACTTACACAGGCATAAAAATAAAGGTGTTACTTATTCTGATTACATTTCATTTTTCTTTTTTTACATTTCACGCAATATTTTTATTGGCATTTTGGATAAAAACAGGAAATTATTTGCCAGGAAGGATGATCCCATCATACTTCTGCTGGAACCAGCGCATGGCCTCCTCTTTGCTGATTCTGTGCTTGGCCCCAATGCAGCCTGTCCTGCGCTTCTTGTCTGCGATGCTGAAACCTGGACATTTCAAAGAGATGAATTCCTGATACAGAAGGAATATATTTTCTAGGTTGTCAATTGATAAGAAGATACAAATTCATAAGCATTCCAAAGGAGTTGAAAAAGAAAATAATTTCAAGTTTAAAGTATGAGTGAAATATAAAGTTTATTTAATCTGGGATGAATTTTATGGCCATATTGGTCATCACTAATAGTATATACATGCTAAAATGTTGTTTGTGACTCTAAAATTACCTCATTGGAGAAAATTTCTAGACACCAACAGGTGAAAAGTCTAAAAAGAATGAATCACATACCAGAGAACTATAGGATAAATTCAAGAGAAATAATATAAGAGTCAATGGAATCCCCGAAGAAGGGGAAGGCAAATTAGATAAAGAAACAAGCATATAAATTATAGATAAGAATATCCCATACTTGAGGAATACAAGTAGTAATATTGAGAAGACCCAAAGGATCCTAATAGAAATAGACTCAAATGGGATGACTCCAAAGAGACACTGCACTTAAAATAACAAAAAGACAGAGACAGAATACAGAAAGCAGCAAGATTAAAAAAAAAAAAGAGCATACAATGAAAGTCCATAAGAGTCATAGAAAATATATCAAATGAGATTCTATAAGCCAGAAGAGATCAGAGGTATGTAGTGCAAAAAACTCAATGAAATGACACATCACTGGGAATAAGAACAGGCAACAAATTAGGGAATTCATAATCTTTAAATAAATTTTATTGGAAGTGTTAACAAAATTTTAAAAAACAATGCAGGGATCAAGGCAAGAGTTACTCCTGGCTCTGCTTTAAGAAATTGCTCCTGGCAGACTTGGGGGACCATTGAGGATGCCAGGGATTGAACCCAGGTCTGTTCCTAGTTGTCTGTGTGCAAGTCAAATGTCCTGTTGCTATGCTATAGCTCTGGCCCCAAATAATATTTTCTAACAAGAGACAATATTACTTTTCTTAGGATTAAATACACATATACATCTATCAACCTGTTCAGATTTTCCTCTTAAAGCTGCTTAACTCTCTTGAGTTTACATTTTTAGGATTTATCTATTATACGTAAGTCAAAATATATTGGAAAAATTATTCATGGTATTAATATTTTATATTTATATACCTGTAAAATATTTTTGAAAATAATTTTAACGTTATCATTGGTTTACAATTTTGTGGAGTTCATCACCTCCACAATTTAAAAATAATTAAAGCTATCTATTTCATATGTGATATTTTAAAAGAGAATAGTAACCATGTCTGCATGTGGCTAGCTCCATAGACTAACTCTATTCTTTTCTGGGGGGCACACCCTGTGATGCTTAGGGGTTACTCCTGGTTATGTGCTCAGAAGTCACTCCTGGCTTCGGGGACCATAAGAGATGCCGATCAGATGTGTGCAAGGCAAACGCCTTACTGCTGCATCACATATCTGGCCCCAACTTACTCTATTCTTGAAGAAATAGAGCAGTTGGTATTCTTGAATACCAAACTTGAAAAATTATGGGTACACTAGTTTCACAGCTGAAAATAGCAATCTCAGGAAGAGAGGCCACTCCAGCTGTAACTAACACACACAACCACCACGTTACCAATGACCCAAATTCACCACTCAACCATGGAGCTTTGCAGAGATGCCAAACCAACAAAAAACTACAATTATATTTGTATTTGGGCTGGCATCTCCAGAACTTTTTTATAGCGAGTACAGCCTCCCAACAACCTACCTTCTCGTAATTCTGAAAGCCTTGGTAACAAAAACCACACACTACAAAAGCTGCAAAATCAGCCACAAAACTTGGAATTTCTAGATCTTACAACTACATACACAGATAGGCAACCCTAATTTTTTTTCTATACTGTTATTTCAATAGGAACATCCAAATTTAAATGTCAATGTGGTTTTAAAGCCACCTAATATAAGCAAACAAAACAAATAACATAAAAATAAACTAGAAACAAATATTTTAGCAAACCTCCTGACAATTCTTTAATGACTTTATTATGAGATACAATAATTTCACAAATTTTCTTATTGTCTTACTTTTTATTTATTTATTTATTTATTTTGATTTTGGGACCACACTTGGTGATGCTCTGGGTTACTCCTGGCTATGCACTCAGAAATAGCTCCTGGTTTGGGGGACATATGGGATGCTGGGGATTGAACCGAGGTCTGTCCTGGATTGGCTGCGTGCAAGGCAAACACACTACCACTGTGCTATAGCTACAGCCCCTTGTTGTGGTAGTTTTTAAAAATAATTTTATTATCACTTACCATATAATATCTGTTGCCTGTCCCTATTCTCAGTGACATATCATTTCAATGAGTTTTCTATTATATCCCTTCATTCTTTTATAGCTTTATAGCTATAAAATCATTTAATAGATTTTCTATGACCCTTATAAATTTTATTGTGCATTTTTATTGATTTTGTAGCTTTTATATTCTGTCTTTGCAATATAAAATATGTAATAACTATATTATATGCACCTGAAGTATAAAATACAATATTTTGTGGCTGCTGAAGAGTAGGCTAGAATATCAGGGACAATGGTGGAGGAAATTTTATATTGGTGGCAGGATTGGTTTTAGAACAAATGTATCATGATCAATTATGGTCTTTAAATAAAGTCACTTTTTTATTAAATGAAACCAATGTGAATTACAAGTCTTTCACAGTTGTATTTTAGGCACATAGTGACGGAGAATCAGTGTTGTTCCCATCACCAGAGTTGACCTCCCTTCACAATAGTTCTCAGTATACATCCCATGGCTCCACTCTTAGACCCTGGACTGCTAGTGTTAACAGGTCCATTTTGTATATACATTGTTATAATTTGTGTCTCTTGATGCTGTTGTTGTTGACTTTGGTTTGGGTATTTAGGTTAGACCATTTTTTATTTCCATTCAATGCTCCTGAGACTACTTGGCCCCTGGGTCCCATCCACCTTTTTTTTTTTCTTTCCTCAATTTGTAGGAAGACTTAGAAATATATGAGGCAGAACAAGATGATTCATGTTATATGGTTCTATTAAAAAAAAAAGGCAGGAGCCCTAATTTAGAAACTATAAATATAATTAAAAAAAAAGAAAAAGGGGGCAGATGTGGTAAGGTTTTGTTTTTGTTTTCTTGCGTAAGCACAGTAAACATTGGGGAAATTAGGAAGAAAATTCCCTTGGTCTACTAGGTGTATCTACCCTTGAAGCATACTGTCATGAGACCGACTGCAGGCTTCAGGCATGTTATTTGTTAAATCACAAGTCTTTCTGAGCAGATCTTTTCTGCTCAGTTGTGGTTGTCATAGTCAGTCTTCTGTAATTAGTCATCTTTGTTTTTGTACAGATCTTAGGACAGAGGGTCTTCTAATTTCATTGTACTGTTAGGGGATGAAGTAGGACAACCTATCCTTAGATCAAGATTGTTGCTGTTTCCTGTCATCAGGGTATCATTTGAGCCTACCCTGGCACAAATTGGTGCCAGAGTGGTATTAGGAACTCTTTCCCAGGGGAAGTTTGATTCCTAGCGCAGTTGTAGGAAATTGTGCTGGTTATAAGGTTGGGATTCAGGGTTTAAGATTAGATGGTTGATATCTAATCAAATGAGGTCTAAGTCAATTCTCCATGACAAATGTTGAGGGCACAAAGTGCCTTGTATTATAAAATTTATAGGTTCATATCCCTATTAGATATGAAGTTCTTTCTGTACATATATTTTTTTCTATTTTAGTGTGCCTATGCAAAAAGAAATAATGCTATATTATTGGTGCTTTAGGGGGTTAAAAATAACAAGCTATACAATCTCTGTCTTGGTTTTGACCGAGCTCTTGTCCCAAGCAAGACTTTTCTACTAGAATTTCCAACTAAGCACACCAAAACAAGCAAAAAAAAAAAATGGGGGGATGGGAGAGGTTACCTCTACATATGGAAATAAACACTAAGTATTATGACTATTAAGGAAATGAGTCTACAGAAACATACAAAGAAAATATGAATATCCAAATAAGTGTTTTTAAGCATATTAAGGGTATTACAAATAGTGAAAGTCATCAGAACTGAATATTTTGTCTACAGAAATGAGCTTACATGGGGTAGTTATGTTGTGTGGAAGGGGTCCTTGGGAATCAGGAGGAAGGAAGTGGACACTCTGGAAATGGTCATTGCATTGGAGTGATCTATGTATGACTAATATTATTGTAAATCCCAGTAATTTAATAAAAAATGTTTTTCAAAAGAAAGCATCCCGTAGGACTCAAGCAATAGTACAGTTGGTAAGATTCTTGCAGGTAGCCAATATGGGTTTGATCCATTGCACCACATATGGTTTCCTGAGTCCCACCATCAGTGAGTGCAGAGCCAGGAATAAGACTTGAGCATTTCTGGGTGTAGCTCAAAACAAAAACAAACCCCCAGATAACCATCATAAACATACTGTCTTATTTCTTCAGTGTACCTTAAAAAAACTCTATAGAACCATGTTCTGGAACTCAGATATATGATCAAAAATCATATGGAACATTCAGGACATATATGAATGTTCCTCCCTCTCTGACATCCAGACCATCCAGACTGTAACAATGATGCTTAAATATAAACTACTTGAAGAGTCTTTCTAGACTATTTACACCTTAGACATTTTTTTTTGTTTTTTGGGCCACACCCGGCGTTGTTCAGGGGTTACTCCTGGCTGTCTGCTCAGAAATAGCTCCTGGCAGGCACAGGGGACCATATGGGACACCGGGATTTGAACCAATCACCTTTGGTCCTGGATCGGCTGCTTACAAGGCAAACGCCACTGTGCTATCTCTCTGGGCCCAGCACACCTTAGACATTTTCATTTAATGTCCACCAAATGGATTATGTTGAAAAAAATGTATTAAAGCAATATCCATCCCATAAAGATAGATATCAAAACAGCTTATAGAAGAATTCAATAAATTACACAAGGTCAAAATAAGTCCTTATATCAAATCTTTGACTGTACTTATAACCCCTAGATTAGCAGCCAAATCACCCTTTTAGAGCATATCCACAAGTCCAAAAGAATGTTCAACCTTTGAATATTGAGGGAGATCTACATAGTTTTTGCACATAAATCTTTGATGATTTGATAAGTATAGGTAGGTCTTAAAAAAAAAGCAAAACCTATATCAAAGTATATTTTTATGTGGAGAGAAGAAAACAAAAACATTATTTTATTGTTTTATTACTATAAAGTATTACATTTAAAGGGTACACATTTAAAGGGTATTACATTTAAAGGGTATACATATAAAGGGTATATAAATCTGAACTTAATATATGAATTATTGAGGCTGGAGAGGTAGCACTGTGGTAGGGCATTTGTCTTGCATGCAGCCAACCTAGGATAAAGACCGGGTTCGATTCCTGGCATTCCATATGGTCTCCCAGCCTACCAGAGGTAATTTCTGAGTGTAGAGCCAGGAGTGACTGCTGAGCACTGCTGAGTGTGGCCCAAAAACCAATAAATCAATTAATAAATGAAGTTTAAAAAGATATATGAATTATTTCAAGAACTCCTTATTTATCTCGGGATGCCATGGAGTTTCTTTATAATTTGAAGATCCCATTACTTCAAGGAAATAGGTCATTCCTACTTTTTCTTTTTTTTAATTTTTATTTTGATCATATTGGCTTACATGTCTGTCACAGTAGTATTTTAGATACATATTAACATTGAATCAGGAGAATATTCATCACCAAATTTGTCCTCCCCCCCCCCCCCATTTCCTTCCTGCAACCATAACCCCCCACCACCACCCCCCGGGGTACTAGAGTAGCTGGTCCCCTCTTTGTCTAGCTTACTATTAGTGATCATATATCTGTTTGGTCCTGGTACCCTCCCTTGTTTCCCCCTCTATTTGAGAGGTGGAGCTAAATAGTTCGAGTTATGTGATTTTGTTTGAAAGAAAGAAAAGCAATAGAATGAGGTAAAAAAAATCAAATAAGCTGAATATGGCGGAGTTCTTCTAGAGGCTTTCAACCTTAGGTCACTCCTACTTTTTGAAAATTGTATCTCCAACTTTATTTTCCCAAAATTTCCAGTTATTCAGAGTTCAGTTCTATAGCTCTCTATTCAGTCTCATGTGAATAATTCCAGTATCTATTTATATTCATTCTTAAGATTTCTAAAAGCTAATTGAAAAAGCATAAAATGCAAATACACACAAAATAAAAACTGTGTATTGATAATACAGTACTGTATATTAAATTACTACTAAGCTGCATGACATAAAATAATAGCTATCTATTAGCTAATAGTACGTGTGGATCAGAAATTCAGGTGACTTATCTTGGTGGTTTTTGCTTAGATTCTCAAGAAGATGCAGTCAGGCTGAAACCATCCATGCTTGTTTATTTCATCTCTGGTTCACTAATATGGTGCTATTTGAAGGAGATTTTAGTTCTTCATCATAAGCTGCTTGAGCGTCACCCTAACATGGTGATTGGCTCCCTTGAGAATGATCAATCCTTGAGAAAACACTTCAGAATTCACAGCATTATTCTTGCAATATTTTTTTTATTACATAAATCCTAGCTGTACTGTGAGAGGGATCTCTACAGGGGTGTGAATAAGAGATTGAGAGAATTGGGTGATATGTTGGACACTAACATTCTTCCTACATTTCTGTCTTTATAGTCTACTTGCTAATCAATGGCACCTATCTAGTTTTGCTATCAATCTATTCAAAATTTTAATCTATATCTTACCTCCATCTTAAGTATTCTAATCTCTTAAACTAACTTTACCATTTATTTCCATTTATGTCACACCATAGGAACTATCCATTTGAAATCAATAATCATTTTTTTCCTAAAAATTGATGGTCTTGTCTTTTCTTTATACATATTGTTCAATATGTTATAATGTTTGGTGTAATAAACCATCCATTTTATAAAGTTCTCTCATCCTTTGGTATCTTTTGTACTTAAGGATCTCTCCACACAATATTTTATGCCACTTTTCTGTCTCTGTTTTCCACTCATTCTATGGTTACCTAAAAGTTTCTCTTTGTGGTTTTCTTGATATAGTTTGGCCTGCCTGATACTATTACTTAGAAATGTTTTCTATTATCTGGAAATTAATGAATCTGCCATTTTCCTGCCCATATAATACCCTTTCCAGATGCCTTTTGGAGTCTCCATCCTTTAATATGTAGGTAAGACCCATTGTTTCTTTTTTTAGTGCCTTCTAATCTACCTTAGGCATTCTACCTAGATCTATACACTTTCAAAATCTCTTCATCTCACATTCAGATTATTTCAACTGATATACTTACTTGACTCTAACATTGCTTCTGCTTCTACACTAATCCAACATGCCTATATTATGCTAAATTTATTTAGAATTTTCTTAACGTCTCATTTTCCAGCAGAAAGAAAATTTATTATTTACTGTTTTCAAATAAAAATGCTTTTAAGCATTTATTGCTTTTCCATTTGATTGCCATACTTAATTTATTTTCCTCATTTCATTTTTTTGAAGCTAACCCATACACTGACCCTCCACATAGAAAATAAAATAAATTTTTTAAAGTTATATATCCCACAAAAATTTATCTATTTAATTCTTAAAATATTTGGGATACCAAAGTTGTATCTAGATTGCCAAGCAGTATTTAAGGAAACCAGGGACCACTGCCAGGTGTTCTTAGCACAGGTAGGTGCACCACAAAATAAAAGGTTTAAGCCAATGATGTAGTGCTGCTTATACCCAGCAGCACTTGGGATCACCAAGGACACATCCATTAGGTACTGAGGATAGAGAATAAAATGTGCTGACATGGAACTCAAAGCCTCCTTCTTACCAGACACATACTTTAAACCCCTTTCCAACATTTTGAGGTCTATCTCAGATTTTCATGTGTTTTTCTTATTTCCATAGAAAAATTGCAAGCTTCTAATGACAAAAGTCATTTTTAAAAATCTTTTAAAATATCTAAGGTGGTTTATAAGTAACCATAATCAGCTATGAGTAAATATTTATTGGCTAATAAATAAGGAAAATAACTGAAGAATTCCTGAGCAATTTTTATATAAAACAACTTATATAAACAACTTCTTCAAAATGTATTACCTAAAAGTGGCAAAACGTAACTCTTTCTTATTTGGGGGTCAAGGGACATACCCAGAAGCGTTCAAGGTTTTTCCTGGCTTTTTGCTCATGAATTCTTGTTGTTTATATAAAAATGAACGAGTACCTAGTGTTGGTAGGAGGATAGTGCAGCCTTTCTCAGCTTGGCCTGACTCCTGCAGCCCCTAAAGCCTGGCGGGTCTGAAGATTGCAGGGTGATGGCAGAGAAATTCACAAAGCTGTCAAATGAAGCTCCAGGAGTCAGCCAGCTTTATTTCATAGTCCCAACTGTCATGTTTACCTCCTCACTTGGCCTCTATGCCAAGCCTTTTCCAAGTGGTCACTCCTCTGCTCCTACTCTGCAGCTCTGCCTCTGTCTCCCTTTCAGCTGCTCTCCCGGCTTCTTTAATGACTGACTCCCTTTGCTGAGTCTAACTCTTCTTATCCCCTCGATACCCCCAGGCAGACTCCTATAATGGCCCATTCCAGGTGTGGGCAGTTCTGATTATTCAGGTGGTATAAACAAGAAATTGGGGGATGAACTACCTACAGATTCTCACTAGCACTAATCAGGGGACCCTTATAGGATGCTGGGGATTAAACCTAGGCCAGCTATATACAGGACAAATACCCTACCTTTGCACTCTCTCTCTCTTCACTCCTCAAACTTAACTCAGAGCAACGGCAGATTCCAAAAGAAAATTGATAAAGAAAAAACTATTAAGTACATTTCTACAGCTCCATTTAAAAAGAATAGAGGAGATCATATTATATTTAAAGTCATTTGATAATTGCAGCTGTTGAAAAGTAAAAGAAAAAATTAAACAATAAGTTTTTTTGTTTTAGATGTACTATGGGAAAGAAATTAGTATAAAACCAAAAAGGTAAGAGGAAAACCCATATGCAATAAAAAATGAGTGAAAGTAGTCTTATCACTAAATAAATGCTTTATATTTTAATTCAAGCATATTAAAAATTAATATGACTATTAAAAATAACCATGACCTATCTTTGGAAAGAGAATATATTTGTCACTTCCCCTGAACTGGCTTGTTATGCTCTCCTTTTGAAGGACTATTATGTCTTGGAAGCAGCTTGAGTTTGACAGCCAGAGGGACTTACATTATTAGTTAAGTGACCTTAGGCAAGTTACTGAACCTCCAGGAAACCTACCAAGCTCACAGTCTGTTGTGAGAATTAAATGAAATTACATATCTGAAAGAGCTGGCATGATGTCTGACACATGCTGGTCAATACACCTTAGTTTCTTTTTCTTCTGCTTATCAGAGATAAAGGGAGAACAGGAGGGGGAACAACACAGGACTGGAGGAAAAAAACAAGGAACATTCATCCAGCTCAGAGGCTAGTCAGAATCTTTCAGAATTCTTCTAGAATCCATTTTCCTTTTCTTCATTTTGCTAGCAGATACTGCTGGGTTGTAATGGGAACATAGGTAGCTAGGGAAAGTCATATATCTTTGGGTTTTGTGGGCCTTTTAATTATTTAATTTCATAGTGCCTTTGGTAATTCAGATACTTCAATTTTCTGTGATTCATTACACATTTTCCCCTTTACCTGCCCATTTCCAACATTCATGACTCCCTTCTGACACCTGTAGGCTCTTCTATGTACAGCTGCTAGACTACAAGAGCCCTGAAGGATCCTCTAACAGTCTATGGTTCTTGGAATGTGCATGAAATAAGAACCATTCCCCTGGTAGTCAGTTTTATAACATCTTAATAAGAATTTCCACTTTTTTTGAGTTGAAATTTTAGGTATATTTTAAATAAATTGATTCTTTCAGATATCTTTGTTAATAATGTTAAATATAAGTATCTATTAAGTAGGAGACATATATACTTATTTTCTATGGTTGCTGCAACATATTGCCATAAACTGGCATCTAAGAACAAGAGAATTTTACTTTTTCATATATCTGAAGGCCAAAAGTCTAAAATAAAAGGTAGTCTGTAAGGCTACTATCCCTAGTGCCTCCAGAAGAGGCACTACAGTCCTCTTTCATCTCCTGGTGGTATAAGACCTTATTTAACTTGTGGAGGCATTACAATAATGTTCACAAGTCCTTCTCTGTACTTGTCTTTTTTCTGTCCCTATGGTCCATCTGCTCAAATTTTTTAATCATTTGTTTTTTAATTTAAGACACATTGAAGATCTAGTATGCTCTCGTCTCAAGGTCTTTATGGTGATTCTACAAAATCTATTTCCAGTTAAGACCATATTCATGATCTGAATTAAGCCTTGGGTATGTTGGGATGCTTGGCAGGCCCCCATCGTCCCTCTCTTTTTCCCCTGGACTCCAGGCCTTCCCTGGGCGCTGGTCCAGGTGGGCTCTATAGGGGTCATCAGGCTTTCCCCCTACCTCTCCCTACAGTAATGGGAATGTGCTTTGGGAAGAGGGCGGGTCTTTCTAGCACTGGTTTATGTTGGGACAGTCACTGGAAATTTTTTCTCCTTGGTCTCCTATTGACCGTATTGTATGCATATAGTTTATATATGCATAATATCCAACTTGTATTGTGACCTTGATACTGTCCTACAAAGCTCATATCTAATCTTTTACTGCCTCAGTCCCAACCCTTATTTCCCCTCATCTTCCCATGTAGGTGCAGCTCATGACATGAAGCTCAACACATAGAGTGATGAGTGCAGTTAGAGAAATAACTACACTGAAAACTATCATAGCAATGTGAATGAATGAGGGAAATAGAAAGCCTGTCTTGAGTACAGGTGTGGGTGGGGTGGGGAGGAGGGAGATCTGGGAAATTGGTGGTGGGAATCTTGCATTGGTGAAGGGGTGTGTTCTTTATATGACTGTTATCATACAACTACAATCATATTTGTAATCACAGTGTTTAAATAAAGATATTAAAAATATGTTTTTTTAAAACACTTGACTAATTAGTGTGTCATCCTTATGTAGGGGTCATGCCAATCTTCTAGACTGTATCATTCCAATTTTAGTATATGTACTGCTGAGGAAAGCACTTTTACTATTTCTTAAATAAACAATATTGTAGTCTTTATATTTAGCACAACAATATAGAAGGAAGCATTATTTCCCTTCTTGATTAAATTTTAGTTAAATAATGGTCTAAAGTTTTCTTCAGAGTTTTCCTGAAAAAAAGAGAAGGTAATTACTTACATTTCGCTTATTTTATGCTACACATGCAACTCATTAAATGGTATTTTCCTTTTATTAACAAGTCTTAAAAATATTGCTTTTATATATGGGATTTATACAATTATTATAACCTCAAATAATATTTGAAAGTTGAATTATACTAGAATTATTAATTATTTAGTTGATTAGAAGAGTTTAGGTTCCCTTCAAATATTTTTGTTTTATGAATATATTGAAATGGTCAAATATTAAAAATTAAAGCAATTTCTATTTTCTCTGTTTTGGGGGCCACACCCAATGACATTCAGAAATGACATCTCAGAAATTGCTCCTGGCTCAGGGGACCATATGGGATGCCGGGAAAACAAACCCAGGTCCTTCCTGGGTTAGCCAATGTGCAAGGCAAATACCCTACTACTGTGCTATCACTCCAGCCCCTATATAGTATATTTTAGAGATAATATTGTTCAAAACCTGTGAATATTTCTAATTTGCTTTAGATCAATCAACCGTTTACTAAAAATTACTCTATACACTGGTTTAAGTCTGCTTAAAATAATTTTGGACCTATAGACTATCTTTAGCCAATCTTCTGACAAACTAGAATTCATCATATTTTTAACTCAGTGACATCATTCTCCCATGTGAGGATTTTTCCTTCAGAATAAATATTCTGAATATTCTTGGCTCCTAAGTCAGGACAGAATCCCAATAATGTCATCAGAACTCATGGTGGCTTTTTTCCAAAGTTCTAGCATGACTACAAAAAAAAAAACTTACTAAAATCTTTACATAACTTGTTTCAAGGTGATCTGACAAAAATAAGAATGGCACTGAAATTATGTATTTATATGCTTTTCAGCTAACTTGGGAAAGGGAGAATACATTTTATCACGTTCAAGGTTGAACTGAAGTGACAGTAGCATTAAAAATTATTTAGGTGCCTCACTCAATAGGTGCCATTTCTGACTTTTAGCACTTAGCATAATTATAGTAAGATAAAAATAAAAATTATTCCATAGAATTTGAACAATTACATACTCTTTAAACAGGCTGACAAGTAAAGGCACACATATTCAGAAGGTAGTAGAATTTACAGCTCTTTAAAATATAGTAAGAACTGTGTGTCTAAGTTAGGGGAGTATATAAAATTACTATCAACCTATTACTAAAAATTTACAGACTCAATAATTCATTTTGTTCCTTTAAGTAGGAATTTTCTTCTGTTAAGTTATTACTGATTCAAGAATTAAAATATCCTTCACAAAACCTTGTTGAAGTTTAATTTATAGTACTTTCTCCCTCCTAAATATCCACACATATTTGACCAAAAAGTGTCAAATAATAAAAACATGACATGCAATGAGTTGCTTGCTGATGATAAACTAAGATGAATAAAATATTGGATTATTGCAGCATTGTCTTTGTTTACAACTAAGACAAAAATGTTAGTCAATTTAGATGCTTGATATTGTGATTGGATCACAACACACAGTATTAGAAAAATTGTCTGGATGGCTACACATAGGCACTGTGTTATATTTCAGTACAATAGAAGTTTGAACTAGATTATAATTATCTTCAGATAACAATAAGAGAAGCAGTGATTATTGACTATGTTATGTTTTATTCTTTGGCTACTCACCATTCAGGTATCAAAATTTGTTTTATTTTCTATTTTTCACTCCTTAAATATAATATTTTATAGAATAAACAAACTTTGCATGTACCATTTAATGAACTTTAGCAATTATATAGTTACATAAAACAATTCCAAATACTTACAGAAGAAAGTCATCTTGTACTTTTTTGCAGTCAATTCCTTTCAAACAATTAATATTTTGTTTATATCACCATATGTTACTTCTGCCTACATTTGGATTGGGGTTTCATATATATCTCTCTATTTATATATAAGTATACCCTTTGTATGTGTATAATTGTAGTAATTATTTTATATGAATATATGCATTTTATTGATATATATAGTATATTGGTATACATTAGACATAGTTTATATTTAAGTATACATGTATATAAAATAAATCATCAGACTGCATAGAATCTGTATCCTAATGTACTGATGACATTTATCTACATTGCTCCATAATTTATCAGTATATTTTTCTTTTATCAATAAATAACATATATTTGAATGAATATTATTAAAGACATTCATTTTTTATCATTATGCTTCATTTTTTACACTTGTTTTTAGGCTAGAGGAGCCATTATTGGTTTGAGGTGTACTTGGAGATACTACCCAGTAGCCAGAGGGAAAGGAGCTAAATTGCCATCAGACAAGAGCCACTCCTCCAAGTTACCTTCAGGGAGGCCTATAACCTGGCTTGAAACTTCTCTGCCTTGTTTACAATGCATCCTGCTTTTGAAAAATGGTACAATGAATGAAACCTATGTCTTCAATGACATTTTATGTTGAAGACAGTAAAGATAGTAAGGTAAGCGTTGGAAAATCTAAACTTACATTCAGCCATCTTGGAGGAAGAAATCAATTTAAACATTTAAATAAAATCGATATTTTTCTATATATTGACCCAAATTATTCCAAGCATAAAAGAACCAAGAGAATAATCTGTCCAGTCCTGGCCAAGGTTAACAAAAGAACAGGAAAGGCTTAATTGGCATATTCTGAACCTCAATAATTGGAAAGATTGGGAAGATAATAAGATGAAGATATTTTTCTCAAGTTCACATGGAACTTTCTCCAGGCTAGACCACATTTTAGGGTATAAGTCCAACCTACATAAAGTCTCAAATATAAGAATGATACCAACCACCCTATCAGACTACAGGCCACAAAGATCAAGAGTGACTGTAAAAAGATGTGTAGAAAACAACATATTGTTCAAAGACAGCTGGACCAAAGAGAAATAAAAAAAATAAAATATTTCTTGATGATCACTAATAGTAAGCTAGACAAAGAGGGGACCACCTACTCTAGCAGCCCAGGGGCTGATGGTGGGGGATATGGTTGCAGGAAGGGAATGGGGATGGGACAATTTGGTGATGGATATTCCCCTGATTCAATGTTAACATATACATAAAATACTACTGTGAAAGATATGTAAGCCAATATGATCAAAATAAAAATTAAAAAAAAGATATTCCTTGAGACTAATGATTATGAAGAAACATATAGCCAAAATCTATGGGACATAACAAAAGCACTAACTAGGGGGGAAACGCAAAGCAATATAAGACAACAGACAAAATCAATAGCATAAAGTGACACCATAAATATCTGGAAAACCAACAGGAAAGGAACCCAAACAAAAGCAGAAGAAAAGAAATAATAAAATCCAGACCAGAACTCAATAATATAAAACAAAGGGAACATTACTAAGTATTAATGAGAACAAGAGCTGTTTTGTTTTGTTTTGTTTTGTTTTGTTTTGTTTTTTGGAAGAATAAAGAAGATAGACAAACCACTAGCAAAGCTCACAAAAGTAAGAGGGAAGTTACTCAAATCAGATCAGAAATGACAGTGGAGCACTTTAACAGAACCCCAAGAAATCTAAGACATCATGTGAGCTTATTTTGAACAACTGTACTCAGTTAAGCTAGAGAATTTAGAAGAAATGGACAATTTCTGAAAAAATATCATGTCCCAATACTTAATGAGAGGAAGTAAAAAGCCTAAATAGGCCAATCACAAATAAGGAAATTGAAACAGTAATTAAGAAACTTCCTGCTCTCTTGCTCTCTTTTCCTCTCTCTCCCTCTCTCCTTTCTTTTTCTCCTCTCCCTCCTCTTTATCCCTTTCCTCTCCCCTCTTTCCATCTTTCTCTCTCCTCTCATTCTCTCTTCTCTTTTCTCTTTTTCTTCTCTCTCCTCTTTTCTCTCCCCTTCTCCTCTTTTCCTCTCTCATTCTCTCCTCTCTTTTCTCTTTCTCTATTTCTCTCCTCTCCTATGCTTTCTCTTTCTTTCCTATCTCTCCTTTTTTCTCTCTTTTCTCTCTCCTCTTTCTCTATCTCTCTTTCCTCACTCTTTCTCTCCTCTCTCCTCTTTCCTCTTTCTTTTTTCTCTCTTTCCCTCCTTTCTCTCCTATTTCTTTCTCTTTCCTCTCTCCCTTTCTCTCCTCTTTTTCTTTCCTCTCTCCCTTTCCTCTCCCCTCTTCTTTCTCTCCTCTTTCTCTCTTTTGATCCCTCTCTTTCTCTTTCTCCTCTCTCACATTCTCTCTCTCCCCTCTCCCTTTTTCTCTCCTCTCTCCTCTTTCTCTTCTCTTTATCTCCCCCTCTCCCCTCTCTCTTCTTCTCTCCTCTCTTTTTCTCCTCTTTTTCTCTCTTCTATCTGTTTCTCTCTCCATTCTCCAATCTCTCTCCCCTCTTTCTCCTCTCTCTCCTTCTCTCTCTCCTCTCTCTCTCTTTAAAAGAAAGAAAAAAAGAAACTTCCCAAGAATAAAAGTCCAGGACCAGAAGGGTTTACAGGTGAATTATATCAAGCATTCAGAGAAGAGATACTACCATTAAATTTTAGACTCTTCCAAAGCATTAAAAAGATGAGAGTACTCCCTAATGCCTTTCATGAAGCTAATATCACACTCATTCCCAAATATAGTACCAAATATAGTACCAAGAAAGAAAACTACAGACCAATCTCATTAAAGATAATGGACCCAAAAATCCTTAACAAAATTTTAGCAAACCAAATCCAACAACACATAGAAAAGATTATACATACATAAAGACTAAGTGAGTTTCATCCCAGAGATGAAAGGATGGTTCAATATATGCAAATAAATCAACATCATACATCACATCAATAAAGAGAACAAAAATCATGATCATATCAATCGATGCAGAGAAAGTATTTGACAAAATCTAAAACTCATTCATGATGAATACCCTCAGCAATAGATGTGAATGAAACTTTCCTCAAGATAGTAACAGCTAACTGTAAAAAATTTGTAGCCAACATTATTCTTAATGGCAAAAAACTGAAAAAATTTCCACTAAGGTCAGGAGGATGCAAGGATGTCCACTGTCTCCATTCTTATTCAACATAGTACTGGAAGTCCTAGAAATTGAATCAGACATGAAAAGAAAATCAAAGTAATTGAAATAGTAAAAGAGAACGTCAAACAAATGATATATAACAAAGAACCTAATGAGTCCACAAAAAGCTCCTAGAAACAATATACCAATGCAGCAAAGTGGCCTTCTACAAAGTCAATACAAAGTCAATATACAAAAGACAGTTGCAGTCCTTTATACAAATAATGACTCAGAGGAAAAAGAGATAGGAGTCTATCCTATTTAAAATAAGGGTCCCAAACTATCAAGTACCTTGGAATCAACCTAACAAGAGAAGTTAAAGACCTATGTCAAAAAACCTCAAAACACATAAAAAATATTGAAGAGTACCTAAGGAAATGGAAGAACATTCCATGTTCATGTATTGAAAGAATCAATAATATCAAAATGACCATCTTACCTAAATTACTATATAGATTCAATGCAATCCCTATTCAAATTCAAATAATGTTCTTCAAGGACTTAGAACAAACAATTACAAGGTGTGTGGAACCATAAAAGGCCTAGGATAGCCAAATCAAAAGTTAAAATCTAGAAACTGGAGGGCCTCTCATTACCTAATTTGAAGCTCTATTACAAAGCCAGAGAGATCAAAACAGCATGCTTTCTGGACAAAGACAGATTTTCAGACCAATGGGTCAAAGTAGAATATCCAGTGACAAATCCCAAAGCATATGTATTTTTTTTTACAGTGGAGCCAGGAATATGAAATAGTACAAAGACAGTTTATTAAACAAATGGTGTTAGAACAATTGGAGAACCACTTGTAGGAAATTAAAGATCGATCCATATATCACACCTTACACAAAGTACATTCAAAGTGGATTAAAGATTCTAAGATTAGACCTGAATCCATAAAGTTCATTGAGAAAAACATGTGTAGAACACTCTATTTCTTATACCTCAAAGAAGTCTTTAATGATAGAATGCTATTGGCAAGAGCTAACCTAAATAAAAGGACCACAACAAATTAAAAAGTTTCTGTATGGCAAAAGAAACACCAGCTAAAATTAGAAGGCAGATAACTGAATGGGAGAAAAATTTTGCACACAAAGCATCAGAAAAAGAGTTGGTATATAAGATATACAAAGTACTCACTAATGTTAACTCCTAAAATCCCAAAAACTATCAAAAAATGGGGAGAGGAGTTGAAAAGGCACTTATCTGAGGAAGACCAATAGATAACCAACAGACACACGAAAAATATTCATCATAACTTATCCTCAGAGAAATACAATAAAGATAATCTTACACCAGTGAGGATGGCACATATCAAAAATACTGGGAACAATCTCTGTGAGAATATGGTGAGAAAAGAACTCTCCTCGATTACTGTAGAAATGCTGTCTGATCCAATCCCTATGAAAAACAGTACGGAGAGTTCTTACTAAACTCAGAATTGACCTGCAATATTGCCCAACAATCCTTTTGGGTATCTATAATGGTTGGTTACTATTATATCATAATATTCATGATTTCAGTTTGCTTTTAGGCAAAGAACCTGGATGCTTCAGACCTACTAGATGATACTTCATGGTGTAGAATCCTCATATGGTATAGAATCCTCATACAGTGATCTATACCATACATATCTCTTACTTTTCTAGACTTGAAAACTATGATCATTTTTATAATGCTCCATGTATGCAAGAAACCTTTGTACATGTTTGTAAAGTTTACCCTCACCAATCATGATTGGCCTAGAAAATGGAAAACCTTTCCATCTGACTTACCATATTTTTCAAGTGTTCTGACCCATTCTATCTGGATCAGATTTTCAACTGCAACCTATGGATTGATCCCCAGTGATTGTCCATGTGTGTGCATGAGTGCATGTGTTGACCACAATGTCTGTCTAAAGTCTATCTGTAATATAACCCCACCTTCCACTTCCCAACTTCACCTTGTCATTATAAAACCCCAATTTCCCCCTCCTGCTTAACACTTTACAAATCCTTTTCTAGACCTTCACTTTCTCACCGCTGATCTATTATTTCTCCCTAATTAACACGTTTTACCCTCAGTTTGTAACTCCTCGGAAACCAGAAACCCTCACCCCAACCAGCTACCAACCAAATCCCAAAGCAAAAAGACAGATTCCCAGCTCAGCTTGTCTCAGCCCAAGAAGAAGCTACTGCTGATTTGCTCTTAGTAGCCCCTTTTTTCCTACCTCCTTTTGCTGTAGACTGTTACTCGCTATCAGATTTGGTTTTTGAGAAACCTCCAGCTTGAGGATATTTCCTGATATGTGATGGCTAGGAGCCATTTTTGAGACTCCATAAGACCATATCACAGGCTGAAGCTATGCTTCAGATTTTATCTCCCCCTCCAGGCTATTTCAAAAGTCTTAAAAAAGATATGTTTATTTTCTTTGTATATTTCTTTAGATACATTTCCTTAATAGGAATAATTTTTACTGTTATTTCTTAAATAAAGATAGTTTTCCCCAACCTATTTTTGGTTCTGTTTAGTAGGAAATTCTAATAGAAGAGCTTCTCTTGGGTTCTAAATTCATGTTAGAACCAAGTTATAGGGATTGTTTAGCTTGTTATTTTTACCACCATATGCACAAGTAGTATCATGTGGCATTGTTCCTTTCCGCACAGACACATGAAAATGGGAAAATCTTTCAAATGGAATCAAGTTCTATCTAATAGGGATAATAACTCTTAAATTTTATATTACAGTAGGGCCTTTCACCCTGAATATTTGTCACAGTGACTTGGCTTAGGCTTCAGATGATCCTATAATAGCCATTCACCCCTCAACCTTGAATCCCATCTATGGAACTGGCACGGTTTTCTGTTCCAGCACCAGGAATCAGACTTCTACTGTAGAAGACCCTAGTGCTGTCCTGGCTCTGACTTGGTCCAGAGTGGGTTCATATGACACCCGGAAGTCTTAAAAACAGCAACAACTTGTTTTCATGGCAGGTTTCCCTTGCATTTTCACCTAACAATGAGTTAAAACTAAAAGATTCTTTGTGATACTCTGACTTCGTTATAAGATCTGTGCAAAAACCAAGATCTCTACAGAAACCTGACTTCTACAACTGTGATTGAGAAAAACTTTTACTGGGACCACTGAGAAAGACTTTGGGGTTAGACAATTTAGTATGCCGAGAGCCTCTAGTAGGTCTAAGGCAAGATGCTTCATGTGTATTGTCTCTCTGTCTTAGGCCAAAGATTTTTTCTTTCTATTTTCCCCAACTTTTGTTGCACCTATGCAAAACAAAACATACCAAAATCTATAATAACTGCCACACACATATCCTTTCTTTTCTTTTTTTATTTCTTATTTTTTAAATAAGGGTTACCACCTTTGTCATAAAATCTTGGTACACGGGTTATTTTGGTACCACATATTTCTGCATTTTTCTATAAAACTAAGAAAAAGAAAAAATAGGGCTGGGGACAGGGGTCAAGAGGTCTCAGATGCATTGGTGGAGTAAAAACAAGGACAGTATTAAATATCGAAGTGAAAGACAATGATAATAGAATCAAGAGACCTAAACTTTAACAATCTAAACTTAAATCAGCCTATTATACTGGTAGGCCAGGAGGCAAAGAGTGGTGGTATAGGATGCATTCTGTGTTCATTGGTGGAGGAAGGTCGACATTGTTGGTGGGAATGGCCCTGACTCACTGTATATCTGAAATTCAACTATGAAGGACTTTATACATCACAATGGTTTCAATAAAATAAAAAAGAAATTAAATTATAATGTTGTTCAAATGTTACAAAAGGGATTGCAGTAATATACAGCTAAACTGTGTTGAAATCAGATCAAATGGAAGAGAAAAACAAAATTAAAAAAAATCATCCTTTAACAGTTTTACAGAAGTTAAAATTAAACTTCACAGAAAAAAGTCACATTGAATACTAATAGTTTCACATTTCTTCAGGCTAAATAATAACCTTTGTAATATTATCTATAAAATCTAGTTTCTTGTATAAATTTTGATGGTCATAATAACAAGGTGGTTAAGTAATGAAGAACCATGGAAAATCTGCCTTTATTATTCTGAGATGAATGACATGTCTAATTAGTATTGCTCCAGTCAGTCCAATACAAATTCATAAAGAAAACTTTCAAATTAAAAATGAAACTATTATATGCAAAATACAGGTGCAAAAATATGCTTTTGAAACTGTGAAAATAAGACACCAAGAAAAAACTTTAATAAAAACTGCTTTGATTTCACAAGGAAATGAAAAAGAATTCATGAATACAAAATAAATATGCTAATTAGAAAAATAATTTGATAGAAATAAGCTAAAATACTTAACCTCAAAAATTAAATACTATTGTAAATTTATATTACATTATACTCATAATAAATATATATTTTATAATAATTTTTATTAAAGCAAGATGGGTACAAAAATGTTCATATTTGTTGTGGCTGGAGCGATAGAGCAGTGGTAGGTGTTTACCTTGCTCACGGCTGATCCAGGATGGACCTTGGTTCCATCCCTAGTGTCCATGTAGGCCCCCAAGACAGGAGGGAGTTTGAGTGCTTAACCAGGAGTAACCCCTAAGAATCACCTGGTGTGCCCCTCCCAAAAAACCCCCAAAATGTTCATATGTTCATAGTTGAGTTTCAGTTTTCGAATGTACACCACCCATCACCAGTGTAACTTTTTCTCAACTTCAGTGTTCCCATTTCCATCCCTATCTGTCTTCAGGTTAGCATTCTATCATTCTATTTCTCTCTCTCTCTCTCTCTCTCTCTCTCTCTCTCTCTCTCTCTCTCTCTCTCTCTCTCTCATTGTTATGGTAGTAGTCAGCACAGTTATTTCTCTAACAGCACTCACCCATCTTTATGGTAAGCTTTATATCACAGGCTGGTCCTTTCAAACCTTATCTCTATTGTCTCTGGGGATTATTACATTGATGTTGTTTATTTTTCTTAAATCCTACAGATGAGTGAGACAATTCTATGTCATTCTTCCTCCCTCTGACTCATTTCACACAGCATGATACTCTCCATATCCATCCATGTATATGCAAAATTTATGACTTTATTTCTCTAGCAGCTGCAGAGTGTTCCATTGTGTAGATGTACCACAGTATCTTTAGCCACTCATCTGGTGTTAGGCCTCTAGATTGTTTGCAGGTTCTGACTGTTGTAAATAAAGTTACAATTAACGCGGGAGCACAGAGGGCACTTTTGTATTGTTTTTTTGTTCCTAGAATATATCCCTATGAGTGGTATTGCTGGATCATATTGGAGCTCTATTTTCAGTTTTTTTAGGAATCTCCATATAGTTTTCCAGAAAGGTTAAACTAGACAACATTCCCATCAGCAGTGAGTTCTTTGCTCACTGTATCCATGCTATCACTGGTTGTTCTTGTTCTTTGTGATGTATACTTTTCTCTGAGGCATGAAATGATGCCTCATGTTCTTATCTTCATCTCTCTGATTTTTAGTGATGTGCAACAGTTTTTTATGTGTCTCTTGGCCTTCTGTATTTGTTCTTTGAGAAAATGTCTGTTTATTTCTTCTCGCCATTTTTTTATGAGGTTATATATTTTTTTCTTGCCTCTGTCAGTACATCATATATCTTAGATACTAGCCCCTTATTTGATGAGTGTTGGATGAATAGTTTCTCCCATTCCATGATTGACCTTTGCATTCTATTTCCTTTGAAGTGCAAAGATTCTCAATTTTTTGTAGTACTATTTGTTTATCTCTGTTCCATTTGTTTAGACAGTGTTATTTTTTTCCTTGAAGATGCCTTTAATTTTAATATCATGAGAGTTTTGCCTATGTTTTCTTCTATATATCTTATAATTTCAGGTCTGATATCAAGTTTTTATATAATTTAATAAATATTAAATAAAATGAATATAATAAATACTTATAAAGGGTAGATCTAACAATTACAGTAATCAGATCACTGCTTTGAATGAGAGACTTTAATAATCACTATGTGTGGTACAAGGAAAAAAAGAGATACATCACTATTAGAAACCAGAAGGTCAATGTTAGATTTAGTCAATATTAAGATTTCCTTTAGAATAAAATAGAACAAATGAATAAAAATAATTTCAATAGTCTTTTAATATACATTTTTTATTCTTTAAAGAAAGTATTTACCAAGTAAAATTATTAGAAACTTCTCTTTATTTAATAAAATAAAATTATTCAATTTTGAACTCATTGGGGTCAGAGCCTGTGCGCTAGAGGTAAGGCATTTGCCTTGCAAGCACTAGCCTAGGATGGACCATGGTTCTAACCCCCGCATCCCATAAGGTCCCCCCAAAGCCAGGAGCAATTTCTCAGCACATAGCCAGGAGTAACACCTGAGCATAAAATGAGTGTGCCCCCCAAAAAAATCACATGCACAAAATTTTTGAAGGCAAAGGAAAAAATTTTCAAACCACCAAGAAGAAGAAACATATAATCAACAAATAAAATAATTAATCACATACATTTTCTCTCTTTTACTTGATTAAATGCTACCAACATATTCAAATATTAAAGACTGATATTCGGATTAATAAAAGCTAGTTTGATCCATTGTCATGATGAAAATAGGCAAAGGAAAAAATCTCAGGTAGAAATATGTAAAAATGATCATTTATCTTTAAAATAAATTTGAAACACTGAGTAATATGTGTACAGCATAACAACTTAATAAATTAATAAAAATACATCTGTTGTATGTGCCATTACATTGGGGAAAAGCTATAAAATACAAATGAAAAATAATCAACATATACAATATATAATGAGGAATTAGTGGACATTATATACACAGAATTAAAGTAATTGTGGGAATTTTCATTACAAAATAGAAGCTAAATAAAAGAGATTGAGGTAACTAAAAGTATTTCAATACCTCATTATATATGAGAAGTTAAAAGCTATTGAAGCTGTTACCTTAAGTAATGCTGAATCCAGAATTATTTTATTTGAATATTAAACTAATAATTTATTTTTCTTCCAAATTTCAAAAGGGAAAATAAACACAGGCCACAAGAGGAAACAAAGAGAAAAATACACTCTTTCATAAGTTGCACTATTCATAAGAGATAAATTAAAATTTAAAGTAAGAGCTTTAAAGGAACAAAGAATGTTCTTCTACAGATAAAAGAATGATGATCAAAGGCTGTAATTGTAATCAACTTTAATACATCAAATAAAGCAATAAACTTTAGAATTCATTTTGAATGTAAGCAAAAAATAATTTTAAAATTGACAAATGGAAGCATAATAATTCAAGAGTTTTATTAACTGACTCTGGATTAACTGACAATTTCTATTTCTCTGAAAAATATGCTAATATTCCCATAGCATTCTAAACACTCACATAAATTTTTTTTTCTTACAACAGTCTCATGAGCTTATCGGTTTCTTCTATATTTGTTCCCAACAACTTAAAAGTGTTGTCTTGACACTGAAATTGAACTTGTTATAAAAATTTTAATTGTATATAAAAGGGCAAGTAGTACATAAAAATGTAATTTATACTTAAGACTTCTAAAGTTGAATTAATGCCTGGAAACATAGCTCAACGGGATGAGTATATGAACTGCATTAAGGTAATAAATATAACTCTAGGATCCATACTGTTTAAACATATTTGTTGCACGTCAAAAGTTTAGCAAATGAGTTCATGTTTTAAATCCAAATTAAAGACTTTTTAAATATATAGATATTTTTATCATATGTAATAACAAGAATTTATTTTTCTAAAACAGTTAATCATGATGTATAGAAGTGTTATAAAATCTTAGATGTAAACTATTCAAACTACAAGCCTATCACGGGCATCAGCATTCTTCCAACTATTCAAAGTTTGCCTCCCACACGCCGTATCTCCTTAGCAAATAATTTTATTAAATGTAATAACAAGAATTTATTTTTCTAAAACAGTTAATCATGATGTATAGAAGTGTTATAAAGTCTTAGATGTAAACTATTCAAACTACAAGCCTATCACAGGCATCAGCATTCTTCCAACTATTCAGTTTGCCTCCCATACGCCGTATCTCCTTAGCAAATAATTTTATTAAATGTAATTACTATAGATTGGGTCAGATTCTTATAACAGTGTTGATTCTTATGCTTTTGATATACATATTTACCTTACCTCTCCATCAAAGAGCCAATAGTCTTTCAGACAAAGTTACCTCCAGCTACCTCATTTAATCCCTTTTTCTTCACTATCCCAAATACACTCACTTTGCATTCTCATTTCTGTAATAAGGCCAAGCATTTGCCATTATTTAACAGCTTCTATTCTCTTTGTATTGTTACTCTGCATAAAAGCATAAAATGAGTTATAACATCTTATATTTTTCTTTCTTCCTTCATCTTACATTGCTTGTCTGCTACTTTCCAGTTCGTCCAACTTGCAGCAACTACATATTTTGTCTTTTATTGTAACTGCATTGTATAACATTGTGCAAACTTACCTGCCATAATTCCTGTATCCACTCATTTGTTGTTGGATATTTGTTTTGTTTCCAAATCCTGACTCTTTTACTAAGCCTAACAATTAATAAAGGTGTATAGATATATATTTCAAATTAATATATTTGAATTCTTTGGATAGATGCCAATAAATAGACTCATTGGGTCATATATGGGCTCTGGTTTCACTTTTTGGAGAATTCTCTATATATGAAAATAAATGAGGGTTTCTTAAGTACCCAGCAACATGATTGTTTCCAGTCATTTTAACTGGTTTAAAAAAAAACAACACTTCTTTTTTTTAATGTTCATTTCCTTTAGTGATAATAAGTACTTTTTATTTGCCACTGGCAATTTATATATCAATTAAAGGGAAATTTCTCTTCATCTCCCCTATAATATTTTTGGTTGTTGTTGGTTCGGGGGCCACAGCTAGAAGGGCTTATTCCTGATTCTGTTCTCAGAAAGTACTTGGAGTACTTAACCAAAAAGTTCAGGAACTAAACTAGGGTCAATTGTGTATAGGATAAACACATAAAGCCCTGAAACAGTCAATGAGGGAGCAGATAAACAATTGATAAAATATCTTTAAAGATAAGGAGAGAACTAAAGGAGCAATCAATTTTTAGAATCTTGCAGATAAGAACTGAGAAATTATTTTGGTTTGCACATCATTGGTGCCCTCTAGAAACATCGTTCTAAATGTTCTGGATATAATCAGATTGCTGTCGTTATTGTTCAAAAGAGAAAAGATGAATTTGAGCCAATGCACAGAGTCAAATCTTAGGAGCTTTACTATAAAAGAAAAGAAAATAAAGGGATCAATCTAATGGCACAATCACCAGCTTATAAGCTTGAGGCTGCCATTTCCACATACCATAAGCATGATCCCAATGGCACTGCTATCTGGGCATCACAACAGATTGTGAAATATGTAGAGTTAATAAGATGTGTGTAAGAACAGTGAAGAATGTGTAGAAGTAAAAGCATGTAACCCCAGCAATATCACAACTAAAGATGTACATTATCTGCACAAGCACCCTCAAAATAATCCTCCTAGAGCACTGTAATCATAATAGCCATGAGCACTATAGTAAAGGAATGTGATTTCCAACACGCATATGTATGACCTCTAATGATCACCAAAGACCAATGTGCAAGCACCACACCTATGCGTTTGTGCAGAAGGGAGGGGTAGGAGGTGTCATAGTCATCTCAATTACAATAGTAAATAGGATTGGAGAGGTAAATTTAAAAATTAATGAAAGGAATGTAATAAGATAGTGACTGAAAATAGTAGTAGAGCTAATTTATTTTTGTTTAAAGAAATTCCTACATGGGCATGGAAAAGATGGATGAAGATAGAAAAATGATACAAGAATTAGAATTAAATGCTAGAGTTAAATTCTGAGAATAGGGAAAAGAGACCTCATATACAAGTAGAGGAGCTTCTCTTTTTAGGAACTTAATTGGTTCATGTAGAAGGGGTTTAGGCAGAACATGAGAACATTAAAATAAGTAAAGGGGAAAAAATGAGGAATTGGAAGTAAATTATCTTTTGACTTCTTTCACCAGCAAATGAGAATGAGGGAAGCAGTGATAGGTATTTTAATGGAAGGAAAAGGGTCTTAAAAACTATCTAAGGAGTAAGGTATTTAATGTGCTAGGAAAACATAATGCCATTATTGGATATAACTAAAATTTATTTGAAATAATTTGTCGTAAATTTAAAAACACAGTCAGCATAATGTCAAGCTTTTCTCAAGTCATGTACAACTTTTCATGCATGAACACAAGTTAGTGAAATAACTGGCTTTAACTATCATTGTGATTTTGACAGGAAGTCTAATGAAACAAGATTTGTAAAAGGAAACCATAGTTTCATAGCAAAGGAATTATTATAATGATGCAACATAAAGTTTCATTGAAGAATAAAGGGCATGAGGTTATATGATGAGTTAAGGACACACAAATAGGCAGATAAATATTTTAAATCCCTGAGCATAAAGGAAATACTGCAGTTATATTACTAAAGGGACTCAGTTGGAAATATAAGAACTGGTCATGGCAGAATGGAAAATTAGAAAATAAAGTGATAAGATACATAGTTGATATAAAATGTATGTATAAATGTCATTAAGAAGCAGTAATAGATTTAACAACACTGAAGAATACAATGCCAAAAAAATGAGAGTTCATCTCATATCCAAGATTCAGGAGTATCAGGATAAATAGAGTACAGCAGATAGGACACTTGCTTTGAAAGTGTGTCCAACTTGGGACTGATCCCCAGGATCTCATATGTTCCCCTGAGTACCACCAGTAGTAATCCCTGAGCACACTTACTAAATAAATAAATAAATAAATAAATAAATAAATAAATAAATAAATAAAACTTGGAGATATTGATATCACTAGAATTATGTCAGTGGTTGATAAAATTAAACAGAAATTAATTTTCCAGAAAATGAAGAAAAATTAAATATAAGACACAATGATTTCCAAAGAAAAAGTAGCAGAATGTACTGACATATTTCAAATTCAAGATTATTTTATAAGAGGGGGAAATTGCATTGATCAATAAGAAGCAAAAAATAAATATTCTTCTTCCTTCTCCATTCTCAGTACCATAAGCGAGGTTAAACATACTAATAAAATAGACCCAAAATGTGGTTATTTAGCCTGGCCCTGCAAAGACTTAATAATACCTAACTAAGCTAAAGTTTTGGCCTTTTGCCAAAATGGAATTTTTAAATTAATCAATATGAAGTTGACTAGGTTAAAATCAGTAAAGTTCTCTGTATGATAAGACATCATCTTATTTTTAAAATTATTTTATTGTAGTTCAGGAAGTTACAACTGTGTCAAAATACTTGATATATTAAATCTACCTTTCACCACTACCAAGATGCTCACAGCATTCTATCCTTGCCATATATATCCCTTCTAGCTTGATTGTCTCTCTTCCACCATTATCTCTCCTTTCCTACAATGTTGTAATTGATGACATATCCCAAAGCAAAAGATGATCATTTTTCAGTGTTTCTTTATTTGCTGTTGTTCTGTTTTGTTTTTGTTTGAGGGCCATGTTAGGTGGTTCTCTGAGTTAATTGCTAGATTTGTGCTCAGGGGGCACTTCTGACAGAGCTCAGGACACCAGATGAGGTGCTATGACTTAAATCAAGGTCAGCTGAATGCAAAGCAATTCCTTAACCACTGAATTATCTCTCCAGCTCCAACTATATGCTTATTTTTACTCTTTATAATCCACAGATCAGTGAGATTATTGGTATTTATCTTTTCCCCTTATATTTCACTTATTTTGCTATGATTTCATTTTTGTTGTGGAAAACTTGCAAAGATTCATCTTTTCTTACAGTTATATAGTATTTTCCTATTGAAGTTCTTCAAAACCTGAAAGAAAACTTAATGTCCATAATCCTCAAATTCCCAAGAATATCCAAGAAATTTAAATTCTTAATAATAACTTATATGAATCAACAGGTAATTCATAAAAATATACAAAGATAGTCTTGATGAACACTGATGCAAATAGCTTAAAAATAATCTTAGTTAACTGAAACCAATAATTTCAAAACAATCACATATAGATACTAAATGGACTTCACTTTACCTTTCTTTTTTGGAAATTGGCTTTGCCTAAAACAATCTTTTCTTTTTCCAATAATCTTACCTTCTCCTCTATATTACTAAATATTTCTTTATAATCTGCCATTTTATTTATTTTTATAAGAATTGAAGGGCCTTTTTTGTTGGCTAGTTCAATTCACAAATTAAATAATAACTAGATATCTATCATTAAAATTATTTGAATAAAGGTTAACAACTTTTCTACAACTCCACTTTGGCACTTGGACAAGGGAGATAGCAGTTAAGAAAACAGCAGTTACTGTAGAAAATTCTAAGTAAAAATCATTAATGTGGCAAAGAAAAAGGACCAAATTTAACCCTCCAAGTTGGCTACAGAGGTTTTTAAGGACTTAGATATTCCTATGGGCTCAAAGGAGGCTGTAGACAGATATGTGATTATTGGTGGTAAGACTAAAGGGGATCAATGACAGACAAGGCCAATGGAGATTATAAAAGGAAGACTGGCAGATATCAGTAGCATCCAATTTACCTGAAAGTATTAAGGTGGTGTCAAGAAATCAGATAATACTACAGGTCCTGACTAAGGAAGAAGCCCATATTCTTCATTCCCAAACTTCATTAGAGAATAGCAATAAAGCAAGCATGGCAGACTGGTGAAGGATATTGATATTCAGAATCCAAAAAAGTGGTAGAGGGACACACCACAGATATTTTAATTCTTTCTCTGAATCTATGGGAAATCATGAACTCCTTTCTTTATAAATTCAGATCTCATGTTGAGTAAAATATAATAATTAAACCTTTGAAAAACTGAAAATCTAAAAAAGGGATGTTTTAGTCCAGTTGGATTAATAAAGAGTTGGTTGATTATGTCAAAGATCTGATCATTTTCAAAGAATGAACAGCTGATAAGAATATCCTTACAACATCTATTCTGAGTTCTTTAATAGTAATAACAATAAAATAAATTGTTTTGTAAGTAGTCATATATTCCTGTACACATTTTTGAGTTTAAATAGGTCTCACTCATCCACAGTATCAAACTCAAATGTTAAATATAAAACCAGTTCTGACATTAAAGACTATTCTGAAAAGTATTTAAGTCAGTAAGATCAAACAGATTGAACCACACTGCAATGCTGAGTGTCAAAAGTTAAATGATCATGACATAGCTGAGAAAAATCAGAAGATCAAATGGTAGAACACTACAATATCCCAATTCAAGATCAGTGGCTGGAGGCCACCTCTTCTATCTGGCAATGAAATTCTATCTAGGTCAATGGTTCAGATGCTCACAAATTCAAATAAGCTAGGTCCAGAGGTAGAGAAATAACAAGCATGCTGTCATTTATACTACCACAATCCCAATTCTCCTGACAAATAATGTTTGATATAGATTGGGAAATGATATATAAATAATTTCCCTTTATAAAAAAATTACTTGTATTTTATTCCTTCAGATATCAACTTTTAATGTAGGGGGAAATAAATTTTTATTCAAAAAGACTAGAAATAAATATGTAGTGTCATTAAATTATTATAAATTATATATATTAAATGGCTATAGAATTATTATTAATTGAATAAAATGTAAAATCAATAGGTGATCTCAATTAAACCTTGTTGACATTAATAAAATTTTCATTCAGTTTTCCATCATCTTTGTTAATAATATATTAATAAAAACATGTATGAATGATTAGCACTTTGCATGCTTTAATCTATAGTATTCTGGTATATCAAGTCCTTCGATTCTTATAACAATTTTATTAAAAGAAACTGGCTTCATAATCACAGATAAAGCCAACATTTATATGACTTACTTGTTTATAAAAAATATACACTAAAGTTATTAAACAGTAATTTGAACCTTAGAATTTTCATTTAAAATTTTTGGGTAATTTTTTTGTTGTTTTTGTTTTGAGGGTGTTTGAGAGTATACCGAATAGTGCTTAGGCCTAGTCCTGGCTCTGTGTTGGTAATCACTTTTGCCAAGAATAGAAACAGGATTAGCTGCATGCAAGCAAAGGTCCTATGATGGCTGTAATATGTACTGTGCTTTCTACCAAAAGTTTTAGTTTGCATTCCAAATTACACAAAACTAAATGATAACTTCTATATAATTAATATTGTTATATAATTGTATTTACAAAATATGCCTTACAAACATCAAGTTGGTATGTCTTTAAGCTATAAATTTAAAGTGGTATAATCTTTCTAGATTTAGAGGAGAAATTTAAAGATAAGAGAAATACTGAGTCTAAGATCATCTTAAGCAATAGGGAAATAATAAAATTTGGAGGGAGAATTAAACAAGGCATACCCTCTGGACACTCATTTGGGGCTAGATTTTTCTCAGTCACTTAGAACAACTAACAGAAAAGGAAAATTACCACAAATTGATTCAATATTTTTTGTGGGAGTTGATGTTATAGTGGGTAAAAGTAGGCCAAGAATCCTATATACTTCCAATATCAAGAGGTAGAGTCTGTTTACCCTGCCCTTGATTCTAGGCTAAACTGCAACTGCTTTAAATAATAAAAGAAGTAAATATGATGATATAGAATTTCCAAAAATAGCCTAGTTTTAAAAAGAAGTTTCCATCAAAAAAAATTTTCCCTCATATTCAGCTGAACTATAACTGTTACCTTGAAGCCTAGAGTAAAGAAACTTATGTTTATTAGGTGGAGAGGGAATAAAAAGTTCATAAATACTTGACAAATCCTTAGATATTCCACTCTCAGCCATCCAACTCATCTCACCTGGGGTTGCAGCATTGTGAAACTTCTACTGTATCATGCCTGAATCTATGACCCCAAAATGTCATGAGATAAATAATAAATTGTTATTGTAATGCAATAAGCTCTGGGCACATTTTTATGCAGCAATAAACAAAATAGATTGCAAAACAAGGTAATGAATTAATCTGTAAATGCCAACATAACAGCATGTTAGTTTCAAATGCAGACTGTAGCAAAAACCTGAAAAGATCAGCAATGATGCATGAATTAGAAAAGGAAATATAAATTCTGGTGGGCTCAAAATTCAATAAATTCTTAAATAATCAATAGGCATCTATACCCAAAATGGAATGTTTCTATTCATAGGACTGACTCCAAAAGTTACACGTAGGACTGTTCACTCATTAATGCTGAGAGACCTCACAGATTTTTTTGATAAATATATACAGGATTGCAAAAAGATCTAAGGAATTAGGACTTCCTGAGATTTCCTGAATCCTAAATGGCCAAAATTCTAAAAAGAAGCAGGTCAAAAAAGAACACAGTTTACTGAAGAGAAAACTTTGGTATAAAAGAGAGAGATTTCAGATTCTAATCTCAGAAACATTACAGGTATTTTTTTGTAACTTATCAGAGAAAAGCAAATGAGAAAACCTAGTTATAAAACTAAAGGCAACCATGATTTTCACTTTTGCAAAACAGATATTTCCTCTGAAAATGTTTTTTTTTTTTTTTTTTTTTTTTTTTTTTTTTTTTTATTTAAACACCTTGATTACATACATGATTGTGTTTGGGTTTCAGTCATAAAAGGAACACCACCCATCACCAGTGCAACATTCCCATCACCCAAGTCCCAAATCACCCTCCTCCCCACCCAACCCCCGCCTGTACCCTAAACAGGCTCTACATTTCCCTCATACATTCTCAATATTAGGACAGTTCAAAATGTAGTTATTTCTCTAACTAAACTCATCACTCTTTGTGGTGAGCTTCCTGAGGTGAGCTGGAACTTCCAGCTCTTTTCTCTTTTGTGTCTGAAAATTATTATTACAAGGGTGTCTTTCATTTTTCTTAAAACCCATAGATGAGTGAGACCATTCTGTGTTTTTCTCTCTCTCTCTGACTTATTTCACTCAGCATAATAGATTCCATGTACATCCATGTATAGGAAAATTTCATGACTTCATCTCTCCTGACAGCTGCATAATATTCCATTGTGTATATGTACCACAGTTTCTTTAGCCATTCATCTGTTGAAGGGCATCTTGGTTGTTTCCAGAGTCTTGCTATGGTAAATAGAGCTGCAATGAATATAGGTGTAAGGAAGGGGTTTTTGTATTGTATTTTTGTGTTCCTAGGGTATATTCCTAGGAGTGGTATAGCTGGATCGTATGGGAGCTCGATTTCCAGTTTTTGGAGGAATCTCCATATCGCTTTCCATAAAGGTTGAAACTAGACAGCATTCCCACCAGCAGTGGATAAGAGTTCCTTTCTCTCCACATCCCCGCCAACACTGTTTATTCTCATTCTTTGTGATGTGTGCCATTCTCTGGGGTGTGAGGTGGTATCTCATCGTTGTTTTGATTTGCATCTCCCTGATGATTAGTGATGTGGAACATTTTTTCATGTGTCTTTTGGCCATGCGTATTTCTTCTTTGTCAAAGTGTCTGTTCATTTCTTCTCCCCATTTTTTGATGGGGTTAGATGTTTTTTTCTTGTAAAGTTCTGTCAGTGCCTTGTATATTTTTGGAGATTAGCCCCTTATCTGATGGTATTGGGTGAATAGTTTCTCCCACTCAGTGGGTGGCTCTTGTATCCTGGGCACTATTTCCTTTGAGGTGCAGAAGCTTCTCAGCTTAATATATTCCCATCTGTTAATCTCTGCTTTCACTTGCTTGGAGAGTGCAGTTTCCTCCTTGAAGATGCCTGTAATGTCCTGTAGTGTTTTGCCTATGTGCTGTTCTATATATCTTATGGTTTTGGGGCTGATATCGAGGTCTTTAATCCATTTGGATTTTACCTTTGTACATGATGTTAGCTGGGGGTCTAAGTTTAATTTTTTGCAAGTGGCTATCCAATTGTGCCAACACCACTTGTTGAAGAGGCTTTCCCTGCTCCATTTAGGATTTCCTGCTCCTTTATCAAAAAATTAGATGGTTGTATCTCTGGGGAACATTTTCTGAGTATTCAAGCCTATTCCACTGATCTGAGGACCTATCCTTATTCCAATACCATGCTGTTTTGATAACTGTTGCTTTGTAGTACAGTTTAAAGTTGGGAAAAGTAATTCCTCCCATCTTCTTTTTCCCAATGATTGCTTTAGCTATTCGAGGGTGTTTATTGTTCCAAATGAATTTCAAAAGTGTCTGATCCACTTCTTTGAAGAATGTCATGGGTATCTTTAGAGGGATGGCATTAAATCTGTATAATGCCTTGGGGAGTATTGACATTTTGATGATGTTAATCCTGCCAATCCATGAGCAGGGTATGTGTTTCCATTTCCGTGTGTCCTCTCTTATTTCTTGGAGCAGAGTTTTATAGTTTTCTTTGTATAGGTCCTTCACATATTTAGTCAAGTTGATTCCAAGATATTTGAGTTTGTGTGGTACTATTGTGAATGGGGTTGTTTTCTTAATGTCCATTTCTTCTTTATTACTGTTGGTGTATAGAAAGGCCATTGATTTTTGTGTGTTAATTTTGTAGCCTGCCACCTTGCTATATGAGTCTATTGTTTCTAGAAGCTTTTTGATAGAGTCTTTAGGGTTTTCTAAGTAGAGTATCATGTCATCTGCAAACAGTGAGAGCTTGACTTCTTCCTTTCCTATCTGGATTCCCTTGATATCCTTTTCTTGCCTAATCGCTATAGCAAGTACTTCCAGTGCTATGTTGAATAGGAGTGGTGAGAGAGGACAGCCTTGTCTTGTGCCAGAATTTAGAGGGAAGGCTTTCAGTTTTTCTCCATTGAGGATAATATTTGCCACTGGCTTGTGGTAGATGGCCTTCACTATATTGAGAAAGGTTCCCTCCATTCCCATCTTGCTGAGAGTTTTGATCAAGAATGGGTGTTGGACCTTATCAAATGCTTTCTCTGCATCTATTGATATGATCATGTGGTTTTTATTTTTTCTTGTTATTGATGTTGTGTATTATGTTGATAGATTTACGGATGTTAAACCAGCCTTGCATTCCTGGGATGAAACCTACTTGATCGTAGTGGATGATCTTCTTAATGAGGCATTGAATCCTATTTGCCAGGATTTTGTTGAGGATCTTTGCATCTGCATTCATCAGTGATATTGGTCTGTAATTTTCTTTTTGGTAGCGTCTCTGTCTGGTTTAGGTATCAAGGTGATGTTGGCTTCATAAAAGCTATTTGGAAGTGTTTCTGTTTGTTCAATTTCATGAAAGAGTCTTGCCAAGATTGGCAGTAGATCCTCTTGGAAAGTTTGATAGAATTCATTAGTGAATCCATCTGGACCTGGGCTTTTGTTTTTCGGCAGACATTTGATTACTGTTTTAATTTCATCAATGGTGATGGGGGTGTTTAGATATGCTACATCCTCTTCCTTCAACCGTGGAAGATTATAAGAGTCCAAGAATTTATCCATTTCTTCCAGGTTCTCATTTTTAGTGGCGTAGAGTTTTTCAAAGTAGTTTCTGATTACCCTTTGAATCTCTGTCATATCAGTAGTGATCTCTCCTTTTTCATTCCTGATACGAGTTATCAAGTTTCTCTCTCTCTCTTTCTTTGTTAGGTTTGCCAGTGGTCTATCAATCTTGTTTATTTTTTCAAAGAACCAACTTCTGCTTTCGTTGATCTTTCGGATTGTTTTTGAGTTTCCACTTCGTTGATTTCTGCTCTCAGCTTTGTTATTTCCTTCTGTCTTCCTGTTCTTGGGTCCTTTTGTTGAGCATTTTCTAGTTCTATTAGCTGTGTCATTAAGCTACTCAGGTAAGCTCCTTCTTCCTTCCTGATGTGTGCTTGCAAAGCTATAAATTTTCCTCTCAGTACTGCTTTTGCTGTGTCCCATAAGTTCTGAGAGTTTGTGTCTTTATTGTCATTTGTTTCCAGGAACCTTTTTATTTCCTCCTTGATTTCATCTCGGACCCACTGGTTATTGAGCATGAGGCTGTTTAACTTCCAGGTGTTAAAGTGTTTCTTCTGAGTCCCTTTGGAGTTCACAAATAATTTCAGAGCCTTGTGGTCAGCGAAGGTAGTCTGCAAAATTTCTATCCTCTTGATCTTATGGAGGTATGTTTTATGTGCCAGCATGTAGTCTATCCTGGAGAATGTCCCATGTACATTGGGAGAAGAATGTGTATCCAGGTTTCTGGGGATGGAGTGTCCTATATATATCCACTAGGCCTCTTTCTTCCATTTCTCTCCTCAGGTCTAGTATATTCTTGTTGGGTTTCAGTCTGGTTGACCTGTCCAGTGTTGACAAAGCCGTGTTTAGGTCCCCCACAATTATTGTGTTGTTGTTGATATTATTTTTCAGATTTGTCAGCAGTTGTATTAAATATTTTGCTGGCCCCTCATTCGGTGCATATATGTTTAGGAGAGTGAATTCTTCCTGCTCTACGTACCCCTTGATTAATATAAAATGTCCGTCTTTGTCCCTTACAACCTCCTGAGTATAAAGTTTGCATTATCTGATATTAGTATGGCCACTCCAGCTTTTTTATGGGTGTTGTTTGCTTGGATAACTTTTCTCCAGCCTTTTATTTTGAGTCTATGTTTGTTCTGACTATTCAGGTGCGTTTCTTGTAGGCAGCAGAAGGTTGGATTGAGTTTTTTGATCCATTTAGCCACTCTGTGTCTCTTAACTGGTGCATTTAGTCCATTGACGTTGAGAGAAAGAATTGTCCTGGGATTTAACGCCATCTTTATTTCAAAATTTGGTGTGTCTTTTGGGTAGTCTTGTCTTAGATTAGGTCTTTCAGTTTTTCTCTTAAGACTGGTTTTGTGTCTGTGAAGTTTCTGAGCTGTTTTTTGTCTGTGAAACCATGTATTCTTCCATCAAACCGGAAAGTGAGTTTTGCTGGGTATAGTATTCTGGGTGAAGCATTCATTTCATTCAGTCTTGTCACAATATCCCACCACTGCTTTCTGGCATTGAGCGTTTCTGGTGACAGGTCTGCTGTAAATCTCAGGGAAGCTTGCTTGAACATGATTTCCCCTTTTGATCTTGCTGTTTTCAGAATTCTGTCTCTATCTGTGGGATTTGTCATTGTGACTAGGATGTGTCTTGGGGTGGTTTTTCTGGGGTCTCTTTTGGTTGGTACTCTTCGGGGCATGCAGGATTTGATCACATATATTCTTTAGCTCTGGAAGTTTCTCTTTAATGATGTTCTTGACCATTGATTCTTCCTGGAAAATTTTCTTCCTGGGTCTCTGGGACTCCAATGATTCTTAAGTTGTTTCTGTTGATCTTATCATAGACTTCTATTTTCGTCTGTTCCCATTCTTTGACTAATTTTTCCATTGTCTGCTCATTTGCTTTAAGTTTTTTGTCCAATCTCTCCTGCTGTATGGAATTGTTATGTATCTCATCTTCCACAGCACCAAGTCTATTCTCAGCTTCTGATACCCTGTCCCAGAGCTTATCCATTTTGTCATTCACTTCGTTTACTGAGTTTTTCAGGCCTGTTAGTTGACATGTTATTTCAGTTTGGAGTTTTGTCATTTCTGCCTTCATATTTTCTTGGTTTCTTATTAGTGTTCTGTTCAACTCGATCATGGTTTCTTGGAGTCTGTTGAGCACCTTCCATATTGCTAGTCTAAAGTCCTTATCTGAGAGGTTGATTAGTTGTTCAGTCATTATCTGGTCCTCAGAATTGTCATCTTCATTCTCTATGTCTGATGCTGGCCTGCGCTGTTTCCCCATTGTCACATTTGTATTGTGGGTTTTTCTACGTGTTGTAGTGGTATTCATTGTCTATATGATGTAGGCAGCACACTCCTCTGGCTCCTCCCTTTCTGGATGGGCCTGACTTGCCTCTAAGGGAGGGGAGTCCTCCGTGGATGAAGCCTCACACTGGGTCAAATCTTAGGCCCGAGCATGTAACAGAGAAGACAGTCCAGAGAGAAATGTTTGCTTCTGTGATATAACGCCGTTCTTAGTGTGATTTTTCCTTCTTGTTGCAATGGAGTTCTTTCCTTAGAAAGAGTGCACGGCCGCGTAGCGAAGCGGAGCGGCCGTGCTCCTCTGAGCCTCTTTTTGCCCCACTCGCAAGAGTTTCACGCAAGAGGACAGTAGACAGACATAGACAGGTCACACTCACAGTCTTTCACAGCTGAGCCCCACTGGTCCGGTGTACTTTCGCGGATTTTCCCCGCCTGGTGTCACACACAGGAAGCCAGCTTTTGCAAAGGATAGCCGGCTTTTATGCTCTGAAGTCCCTCCCTGAAAATGGCGTCTGGGCGAGCGAGGTTTCTGGAGGCTCTTTTTGCCCCACTCGCAAGAGTTTCACGCAAGAGGACAGTAGACAGACATAGACAGGTCACACTCACAGTCTTTCACAGCTGAGCCCCACTGGGCCGGTGTACTTTCGCGGATTTTCCCCGCCTGGTGTCACACACAGGGAGCCAGCTTTTGCAAAGGATAGCCGGTTTTTATGCTCTGAAGTCCCTCCCTGAAAATGGCGTCTGGGCGAGCGAGGTTTCTGGAGGCTCTTTTTGCCCCACTCGCAAGAGTTTCAAGCAAGAGGACAGTAGAACGACATAGACAGGTCACACTCACAGTCTTTCACAGCTGAGCCCCACTGGGCCGGTGTACTTTCGCGGATTTTCCCCGCCTGGTGTCACACACAGGGAGCCAGCTTTTGCAAAGGATAGCCGGCTTTTATGCTCTCTGAAAATGTTTTTAATTTTTATTGTGACCAATATGAATTGCAAGTCTTTCACAGTTATATTTTAGGTACATAAAGACAGTGAATTAGGGCCATTTCCACCACCTGTGTTGTCCTCCCTCAGCTCCTTTTCCCAGGATGTAATCTCCCCCCTTTCCCACTGGACTGCTAGTGTAACAGATCCCCTTTGTGTATAACTTGTTGTAGGTTGAGTATCTTGATTCTTTTCTGGTTGACTTTAGGTTTGATATTTAGGCCTGATCATTTTTTATTTCCAGTCACTGTTATCACTTCTTTTTAATTGAATAATAATAACACCATTAAAATCTAATTTAAAATTTTCAAGAACCTGAGATCTGATGTACAGAGCTTATTTTGTAAATATTAGGTTGGGGGTAAAAAAAAAAAGTACTCAATTGAGGGTGCAGTGTTGGAGCATCATATTAAAAAGGAGTCCTTGGGCCAGAGTGATAGCATAGTGGTATGGTGTTTGCCTTGCACTCTGCCGATCCAGGACAGATGGTGGTTCGAATTCTGAAGTCCCATATGGTCCCCCAAGCCAGGAACAATTTCTGAGTTCATTGCCAGTAATAACTCCTGAGCGTCACAGGGTGTGGCCCAAAAACAAAACAAAACAAAACAAAAAAACAAGGAAAACAAAAAAAAAATTAAAAAGAAGTCCTATTGTATTGTATTGTAAATTGTAGTGTCTAAATTTTAAAAGATGATAAAATAAAATTTTGAAAGAGGTCTAGAGAGCTAGTATAGAGGTTAGGCCACTTGTCTTTTTATTTGGGTCTCTTCATAGTTTATACACTTCAGGCATCCAGGTAGGGGAGAAAGCACTCCATCTCTGGGGACATCTTAGTAATTTAACTGTTGCTTCTTTATAGATTTTTTCTTCATGACTCTCCTAGACTCCAGTGATTCTTATGTTGTTTCTGTTGAATTTATCTAAAAAGTCTATTGTCATCTATTTGTTTATTTTGATGATTTTTTTCACCTTCTACTGTTCATTTATCTTAAGCTCTTTCCATCTTCTAATGTTGTCTGGAGGTGCTATGCTGCTCATCTTTGGGCTCAGCAGCTGGTGAGACTTTCCAAACAATTTTTCATTTAGCCTAACAAGTTTTTCAGTTCTATCATTTCTGTTTGAAGTTTTCTCATTTCTATACATTTTCTCTAGAGTCTTTTTGATTGTCCATTCCACCTTTTTTTATTTTGAGTTCCTTAAATATCTTAACATTTTTCTCTCTAAAGTTAGATAGAGGTTAGATAGGTGACTGATACTAGTTGGGTCTTCAGAACTACCATCTTTATTCACTAATTATGGTGGGATTTTCATTTCTTACCCACTGTGATTTTTGTAGTGTGATAATGTCTTTTATGTCTTGTGATTGGGATCATTGATTAGAGGAAATCTGTGGCCATGGAGTGAAATGGAGTGACCACTCTTCAGGTTACACTGACCTGGTTGACAATGGTTATTCTGAGTCAAAGAGTAACCCATGCTGGTCTGTCTATCTGTTGCACTTTCTTGGGACTATGTGACACTTATCTTTGTTTGAATAACCCTAAGTCTATCTCTGGCATTATATAATGTCCCCAAACTCCTCCATGATGGACCCCTGAGCTCAGATCAACTAGTAAACCTTTAACACCAATGAATAAAAAGGATAAATAAAATCTAAACTAACTTTTGAAAGTTACATCATAAAATATGCACAGAGGGGCCAAAGCGGTGGCGAGGATCGGTAAGGTGTCTGCCTTGCTGGCGCTAGCCTAGGACGGAATGCAGTTCGATCCCCCGGCATCCCATATGGTCCACCAAGCCAGGAGTGCTTTCTGAGCATATAGACAGGAGTAACCCCTTAGCATCACTGGGTGTGGCCCCAAAACAAAAAACAAACAAACAAACAAAAACATGGCATAACTTTTTTATTTTTTTATCAGCAGCACAAGAGGTTAGTCTCAATCCCTCCAACATGAAAAGCAAAGACTCGATCATAGAGACTGCCCCTATATAGAACTTTTTCAACTATAGATCATATGCTAAAACTAAAGCAATATCAATATCAACGATCTTTTGAAGACAACAGATTTTCAAATATTTTTATGAAAATTAGATCTTAACCACAAGAAAAGAAAATTGGAGAACTCACAATTCTTCTCAGAATATGTTGGGTCAATAAATAATTTTTTAAAATACATAGATACTTAGCACTCTCAGAACTGCTCTGAGTTAGTTCTTCATGGTCACATGGTTAGTTGCTCATTGTCGTTTAGTGGTAGAAATGTTGCACTGATGAAGGAGGGTGTTCTGTTTATTACTGAAACCCAACTACAATTATACTTGTAACCATGTGCTTAAAGATAATATTTTAAAATTAAATAAATAAATAATGAAATACAAAAATAAAATTTATGGATACAAAAAAATCAGTTTCTTAGTACCTATATGATGAAGCAAATTGAACTTTAAGAAGAAAATCAATAAATAGCATAAAGGCCTTCATAAAGTAACACAAACCTACAAATAAACAATTTAACATTAGATCTGGTTAAAGCAACTGAAAAGGGAATAAAAATATCTAATAGACACTAGATATGTCCTCCAGAATGTGTAGATATTAACAACTAGTTTAGAAGAAAAGACATTCTGAATTATAGTAAATATATTTACATAGCACTAGACACTTTAATTTTTCTAACTTTGTTTAACACCACTGTTTAAAAAGTTATTAAAGCACCAGTGTGATCTTCATTCCACAAATGTCCCCAGTTTCCCATCCACCCATCAAACTTACCACATTGGCAGGCACAAAATAATTGATTTTATATTGCTTCTTACCATAAAATGGCTACTGGAATTATCAAAAAATATTTCAATAAAAGAAAATCTGTGAAAATTGTCATATCTCACTATGGAGTTATTAAAGACATTGGCTGAGGGTTTACTAAGCTTTTGTTGCTAGTTGAGCCTTCTGTATTATTAATTTTGTTAATTACGCTTAGTTGGCTTCTATGCTACTTTCCCATATAATTTGCTGTGCTCCTGATGAGCTACCAGTATTGTAGAATTTGGCAATGTCACAGAGCCACACATGCAGCATCATGCTTCAGAAAGTGCAGGGTCTGTAGAAGTGGGCCAATGAGTTTTAGCAGTTCAACTTGGCTTGTATCTCTTCCAAGATTAATTGCAAGGCTCTGAAACAGGGCTTTTACTTTCATAGATGTGGATGTGTCTGCTGGGTCTTCCACTGACTGGAGGTAGGCTGCCTGACCCAGCTCCAAAATGACAACAACTTCTCATTAATAAACCAGTGTTCCTGAAATTTTTGTAGGTTTGGTCTCTCTGCAGAGACTAGTTGTGAAAGAGTTAAGTTGATCTGTTTATATATTTTACATGGTGGTGGCTGTAAGTTTTGGTGTAATTATCAGAGATTTGGCAGAACAGGGACATAGACTATCTCTACTCCCAAGAGTGTCCCTGAGTTTTCAGCAAGACAAGCAGTGTTTCCATAAGTTTTAGAGGCCTAGTTTGCAATTTTCTTAAGATTATAGACACTTTAAGGTTTTGGGGGTTTTTTGTTGTTGTTTTTTTGTTTATTTGTTTTGGGGCCACACCCGGTGATGCTCAGGGGTTACTCCTGGCTATGCACTCAGAAATCACTCCTGGCTTGGGGGACCATATGGGACGCTGGGGGATCGAACCTCAGTCTGTTCTAGGTCAGTGAGTGCAAGGCAAACACCCTACTACTTGTGCCAATAGACACTTTAAGTTTTAAGTCATTAACTTAAAAATATATATTGAGATATATATTACTGGTAGCATATATTGGTACAGTAAGATTAAGTAATCTGGTGTCATAGTTACAAGTTAGAATATTTGACATCGAATGCAATGAGTTTGTACTTAAACACTATAGAAATATCCTCTTTAGTAGACAGTGTAAATGTACACAGGTGAAAAGAGGCATAAAACTAGAAAGCTATAAATCTTGCTCTAAAACATGATGTGAGGTAGAAAACCAGAATAGTATATAAAGAAATGAAAAAAGATGAATGGATAATCAAAAGGCAGACCATGTTCAGAAGTTTATCCATTTCAAGTGTTAAAGTGCCAAACATCCAAAGAATCTAAACAAGGAGGTGACATGTATTGATTCATAAAGGACAAAAACAGCTTAGGCAGTGGTGAGCAGAATGGGAAGAAGAGGAATTAATATAGAGTCGAGAAGCAACTTTATTAGTTCAAGTGACAGATTATGAGAACTGGAATATGGTATTATAAATAACTATGATAGGATAAAAACACATTTTAAAAGTCAAAGAAAGAAGCCATAGAATTTAGTTAAGTTTCTGTATGGGAATCAAAGGCTTCAGTTAGGAGGAGATAAGCCTATCAAGTGTTGGCAAGTTGTCTCCAATTATGACTGAGAACACAGAGGAAGGCATTATAATTAAGAGAATGAGATGAAAATGGATTATAACAAGAGGGCATTCTGACCTCAAAGCTCAAAAGAAAAATCTGTATTTGGGAGACTTCAATGTTCTGATAATGAATAAATAAATAGAAACATGGGATCTTGCAAGATTCCTACACAATGATAGAGGAATAATATTGTGGGTGGGGTGCATGTAGAATTAGAATATTGCAGTCCTGAAACCCTATTATTAACAATATTTTAAATAACAGTTCTTAAAAAAAAAAAGAAGAATGTACCAGAGTCATAGAACAGAGAATAGGGTGTTTGTCTTGAATGTAGATGACCCGGGTTGGATTCTGGCATCCAAATGGTGTGACATGCCTGCCAGAACTGATTTCTGGAGTAACAAAGCCAGGAGTAACTAACTCCTGGGTGCCACCAAGTTTGGCCCCAAAACAAAACAAACAAAACAAAAGAATAAAAATGTGTAAGAAAAAATAAGCAATTTAAATAAAAACAATGCTACATGGTGTTGTAAATGATCAAAAATCATTTTTCCAAAACTTACTTAAATATAACCACTTCCACTTTGCCATTTCAGTGTACTGCCTGACCACTTATTTAATAACTTTCTTTGAACTTTTTAACTTGAAAATAAAACTTTCTATCATTATTTAAAAAATAATGTTATGTGGCATAATAATACAGCACAAATTTTAATGAATTGTAACTTTAGCTTCATTAGTTATACCAGGAGAGCACTCAAGATTAACCATTTAACACCATGCCAGAAGGTAAAATTAAAATGTATTAAAAACCTTGATATCAGACACAAAACTCTAAGGTATATAAAAAATGTAGGGAAAACACCCCATGACATTAAGACTAAAGGTATCTTCAAGAAGGAGCCACCACAGTACAAATGAGTGAAAGCAGAGATAAACAAATGGGACTACATCAAACTGAGAAGTTTCTCTACCTCAAAGGAATCAGTGGTGAGGAAACAATGGCCACCCATGGAATGGGAGAAACTATTCACTAAATACCCATCAAATAAGGAGCTACTATCTATCTAGTGGTGGAAAGTTGCACTGGTGTAGGGGTGTATGTATTATATGGCTAAAACCCCTTTACAAACATGCTTGTGAACATTAACTATGGTGCTTAAATAAATTATTATTAAAAATATTTTTATGAAATTAATAGGTTCAACATGTTACCAAAAAGTCATAAAGGGCCAACAAAAGTGAAAAAGCTAAAATTAAATTATAATGAAATTCTGAATACTAAACAAAAAACTGACAATAAATCTGACACCAGTTAATGGTTTAAAAAAAAAAAAACAAGGAGCCTGTCATTTTCCTAGATTACTAACATGGGGTAATAAAAATAAATTACAAAAAAAGAAGAGGGAGGCATCACTTTCCCCAACTTTAAATTGTATTACAAAGCAATAGTCATTTAAAAAAACATGATATTGGAATAAAGACAGACACTCAGATTAATGGAATAGACTTTAAGAATGGCCCCAGACATATAATCAATTAATCTTTGATAAAAGGGCATGAAACACAAAACAGTGCAAGGGAAACCTCTTGAACAAGTGGAGTTGGGACAAATGGTAAGCCACGTGCAAAAAAAAGTGAAATCAGATCACCATCTAACACCATGCACAAAGGTCAAATCTACATAGATTTTGTTCCCCTGGACTATCCCCCCCACACCAGGCTGGTCTTCAGGGCCATGCCTGGTTAATCGGGCCCTGGGGGGAGGGGGTGAGAAATTCCTCCCTAGGCATCCAAAAACTACAGAGGCACAGCTGGGCTCAGAACACTCCGCATGCCAGGATTTCTGGTCATCTTTGACTGGTATGTTGGGGGCTCTGGGCAGGACAGCTAGCCATAGGACCCCTGGCCTGACCACTTAGTCTATGCATCCAAAAACTACAGAGGCACAGCTGGGCTCAGAACACTCCGCATGCCAGGATTTCTGGGCATCTTTGACTGGTATGTTGGGGGCTCTGGGCAGGACAGCTAGCCATAGGACCCCTGGCCTGACCACTTAGTCTATGCATCCAAAAACTACAGAATCATGCCGGCACGCCCTCGCGCGTACTTCATGTATTGAGAGTATTCCTTATTCTTATGTTATATTTTGTGTATCCAGAATATTCATTTTTATTATTCCCTTTCACACACCCCTACAAAGCTCTTTTTTACTCCTTAACTCTCTAACCTTCCCCCCAAACTTCACTAACCTATATTACTCTTTTTAACTTCAATAGTATACAATCCTAATCACAGACCAAAGCCATGCATTGTGTGTAACAACCCCAAACTGTTTCAGGATACATAAAATGCACACGTATTTCTTTAGAATATTTATGTTCTTTCTCTGACAGCTATAATTCTTACTAAATGTTGTCTTATGCAGTGATGATTCTAACCACTTTTTATCTTCTCTTTTTGAGCTGTTTAACAAGGAATTTTGGTGAAAGAGTCCCCCAGTTTAATGCTTATGATTGAGCCATATCATGGGAATCGTTGGAATTGTTCTTATGGCCCCCATATGCGCCAATAGCACCATGTGGCATTGCTCCTTTTTAGCATAGGCACATTAAAATGGGAAAATACTATACATACAAATAAGATCCTATCTAATAGAAATTGGAACACACAAATCTTGTAGTGCAAAGGGACCTTACACCCTGAACATTGACATAACGACCTGGCACAGACCTCAGAAGAAAGGGCATTTTCCATTCACCCCTGAACCAGGGAAGCCATCCACGAAACATCCAGGCTGGTCTATAACATCACCTGGAACCAATCCTCTACCACGGAAGACTCTACACTGCTCAGACATCGACCTGCTCAAAAGACTTCCCTTAACACTGAGAAGACGTAACAACAACGACCTGCTTACAGGACAGGGCTCCCTGCATTGTCCTTTGATTGTGAGGTGAAACGAGAGGACGCTCCACATCCTGACTTCAATGTAGGATATGAAGATTCCAGGATCTTTAATACAGAAACATGATACCAACAACAGAGACTGTGTGAAAAATAAAAGTGTGTTGGCACTACAGACAGTGTCTTGGATTGGACGATCTAGCTGCCTGGATCCTAGAGTTGGTCTTGTGCCAGGAAACTTCAGGGGTCGGGTCTCTTTGTATTTAGGCCAAGGTTATTTTTTTCCATGTCCCTCATATTTTGGTGGGCCTATGCAAACAACAATTGCCACTCTAACACCATTTTTACTGTGCTCCTTTGACTCTAATCCTTAAAAAGAACCCACTTAAAATTTGAGGTTAACTTAAGCTAATATGCATTTATATGGAAATGTAAAAAAATACTATGCCTGTAATGTTTAAGGAGTTACGTATGTTTTATGGCTTTAGATTGCCTTGTGTGCTATTAAGAAATATTATAATGTGTTACAATCTGGGGACTTGAGGGACAAAGTAATTGTACATGGATTCTGTCTTATTTATCTTAATGTTCTTTGGCTGAAATTTCAAGTTAAGATATCAGCAAGGGGACTTCTGAGAATTATGTTATGGGTGATTGTCCTTCCACTGTAACTTTACCTTGTCCTCTTTCTTTGCATCTTTGTTCTCATAATGAAAAATAAAAAATTATTTAAAAAATCTACATAGATTAAATACCTTGTCATCAGTCCCAAGCTATGTCATATAGAAGAAAATATAGCAAAACACTCCATGAAATAAAGACTAAAGGCATCTTTAAGAAGGAAACACCACAGTCCAAATAAGTTGAAGTAGAGATAAACAAATGAGACTACATCAAACTGAGAAGCTTCTCTGCCTCAAAGAAAACAGTGATGAGGATACAATGGCCACCCACAGAATGGAGAAACTATTCACTCAACACCCATTAGGGATAATATCTAAGTTACACATGGTTCAGACAGAACTTACAAGAAAAAATCATCTAACCCCATTAATAAATGGGGAGAAGAAATGAACACAATTCCTCAAAGAAGAGATACGGGTGGTCAAAAGGCACATGAAAAAAATGCTAATTATAAAAGTTAGCATTACCATCATTAGATTAGAATCATCACTAATCATAAGAGAAATGAAAATCAAAACAACTATGAGGTATCACCTCATGCCACAGAGACTGGCAAACATCACCAAAAAAAAAACCTAGAATAACCAGTGCTGGAATGGATATGGAGAGCAAGAAACTCTCATTCATTGGTGGAGATGTTATCTAGTACAGCCTTTCTGGAAAACAATTTGGATATTCCTCAAAAATCTAGAAACTGAGCTCCTATTTGACCCAGAAATACCACTCCTAGGGATTTAACCTAGAAAACAACAACAACATATACAAAATTGCCCTCTGCATGCATACATTCATTGCAGCTCTATTTACAATATCCAGAATCTGGAAACAATCCAGGTACCCAACAATAAATGAGTGGCTAAAGAAACTGTGGTACATCTGTATAATGGAATACTATGCAGCTGTTAGGAAAGATGAAGTCATAAAATTTGCCTATACATGTATGTATATGGAGAATGTCATGCTTAGTGAAATGTGTCAGAGGGAGACAGAATGACATAGAATTGTCTCACTCATCTGTGGGATTTAAACAAAACAAAAGACAGGGTGGTGATATTACCCAGAGAAAATAGATATGTGGCCAGATGAACCAGCATATAATATGAAGCTTACCGCAAAGAGTGGTGAGTGCAGTTAGAGAAATAACAATACTAACAACTATCATGACAATGATAGTGAGAGAGAGAGAAATGGAATGATGTCCTGAAGATAGGCATGGGGTGGAAGAGGAGGAGGAAAACAGGGAACATTGGTAGCTGGACTGTTGTACTGATGAAGGGGTTGTACATTTTATGACTGAAACCAACTATGAAAATTGTTATAACCACTGTACTCAAATAAAGAAATTATTTTAAAAAAATTGCTAAAAATGTTTACAAACTTAAAGAAGTTTACACTACTGTTGATTTCCTAGCAAAGAGTGCAGAATAACCGCCGTGGTTCAAAATTAACATTTTTTTGAGGGGGGGGGAATTTGTGTCATCCTTAGAGTAAAATGTTGCTTTTTAAAAAAATTCGGCTTAGCTAGAGATAGCATTCAACACATAGAGGATAATTTAGTAAATAGACAAAAAGATATAGAGCAGAGTGAGAGCTGGTACAAAAATTGGTTTTCTATCACTCCATGGATAACAACAGTGCTCCCAGCCTTTTTGGGGCCCTTCATTGGCTTTATGTTGCTAGTTTCCTTTGGTCCTTGGGCTTTTCGCAAACTCACCACCTTCGTAAAGAATCAAGTGGATGAAGCAACCAGAAAGGACTCAAAGGTTCTGTACCAACAATTATGCACCTCAGAAGACCAACTGACACCTGACATCTCCCCTCCTGCCAACTCTCCGCCATTTAAGTTTGAAGTTATCGAGGAGCTGGCGCATAGACCTCAATCTGTGCGCTCGCGCCTTGCCAAGCTTTGGAAACGACTGAATCAAGGGTAGCAGATGCGGTGACTGGAAGCCCCACACCTCTTCAACCAGTGTGGCCAGACCACCGAGGCACGTCTGTCCCTTCCATATTGTATACTAAACAGGGGGAGATGTGGGAGATCGAGCACCCCACATATCAAAGGAACTCTGAATGAATTTTCCACCGCCTGCCTGATTCAAGCCACAAAAGTTTGCATAGCCCCGAACCAACAGAAAACTCTGCAAATAAATTTAGCTCAGCACAAAGAATCTGGCTTAACCAGATGCCTTAACCTTTCCATGGAACCTGTTTTTGTAACTGCTCTCAAGCATGTAGTTATAGATATGTTTTTGTAAAGTTTAAATTATGATCCTTATTGCTTGCACAAAAGATAGATCTAAATGGAAAATAGGCTAAACAAATAATTGTATTTGCGTAAATATCAATTAGCTATTTGTTTAAGAATTTGCTTCCCCTCCCCCCATCCTGCCAGGTTCCTCTTTATCCTTCCCGCCATCAAAATGTGTTTATGCTCCCATTGGTTAAAATTGTTGTACTTGTACAAATCTGATTGGTTTATGTTTCAATCCTATGTTACTACTCCTCCCACTGAAGCAGGGCATAAAAACCCTGATCTCCCCTCAATAAACCTCTCAACTGGCAAAAAAAATAAAATAAAATAAAATAAAATACCTGAGAATACTTGTTGCTCATTAACCATGCTCTATCATTTTCTCTCTGCTAAATCTATATTATCTATCTCTGCTTTCTGCCTCAAGCACACCATCCTCTTGGTGAGCCTTGTGCTATGGTGAGGTGAAGCATGATGAGTGTGTAGTGTGAGGGCCCTTACTTGCAATTGGCCCTACTTGCAACTGATTAGTCTTTCAATCAGCAGTGTCTCTCTTGAAATAAGAGGTATATGACTAAACCAGATCCTGGCTATTAGACACCAGTATTAATGCAGGCAACATAAAACAAGGCAGTAGAATAAAAAATCACATGCATGGTCATTTTATTTTAAATTAGAAGTTTTAATTAGTATAATTCCACACATTACAAAGAAATTAGTAAGATTCAGTTGTCATCAATTGCCTCAGTTATACATACCAGGCCTCTATTAACATAGGGTAAATAATGATTCTTGCTTCTCATATGTGGTTTACAAGTAACATTGAAAATGTAATGTAGGCTTGACAACAACTCCAAAGAACTTTTATTTGCATTTTGCATCTTTCTTTTCCACTACTTTCTGATAAACTAGTTTTTCAGTTCTCTTTACTGACAAATTCTAATGGATTTGTATTTTATGTGTTATCTACATTAAATATCCTAAGTATATACAATTTATTTTAAAACAGTACTTAATTAGCTAGTTTAGGAAGAAATTTGTACATAATATGAGAACCACGACTTCTTATACTCAATAATTTTCATATCAAATAATTTTTTCTAGTTTAAGACTCACTCTCACTGAAAATATTTCCAAGTAAATGATATAAAATATATGATAAGTGGATGTGAAAAGAACTAGAATTTTGCAATCTTATATTTCTTAAATCCAAATCTTAATTTAAAACAGAATAGGGTCCAAAGCAATAGCACAGTGATAGGCCACTTGTCTTGAACATGGCTGTGCTGGGACAGACCTGGATTTGATTCCTGGCAACGCATATGGTCCCCCGAGCCTTCCAGGAGTGATTTCTGAGTGCAGAGCCAGTAGTATTCCCTGAGCAACACTGGGTGTAGCCCCCGCCCCCCCCAAAAAAATAAACACAAAAAAACACCCGAAATATAATTTAAGACAGCTATTTTTATAAAGCTCTGACTATTGTACATACCATATTTTCCGGCGTATAACTTTTTGAAACTTTTGAAACAAAAAAAATGTCAATCCGGGTCGTCTTATACGCCAAGTATATCCCGAAAATGTTTCAATATGCAGCTAAACAAAAATTGTCTGAATATTGCCACAAAATGAATTTTCCAACTCGATCCTGCACCAATCACTGCCAGGCTGCTCAAACCACCTCTCTAACTTAGCCAATCCAGGCAGACTTTTTATGCATGCAAATTAGACAATGTTCTGGACCCAAACTACACTGTCAAAAGCCTACTCAGATTGGCCAGAGTCAGAGAGGAAGTCTATTACAGTATAACCTTTGAACCTTTGCTTGTTGTGATTGGTTCACTGTGGTACATGATCACAGGAAGACATGCAGCACATGCAGCACAGGAACGTTCTGTCTGATACAGCGAAGATAGGCCTAAACCTATGTTTTAACTGCAAAATTAGGGGTCGTCTTATGCCAGTCATCTTATACGCTGGCAAATATGGTAAGCAAAAATGTAAAGTGAGTTTCAATATAACAAAAAAAGAAAAATGACTAATGTAGAATGAGCATTTGTATTGAAATAAATGCAGTATTCATTTCACTTTAAAGCAAAATTTTAAAAAAGTTGTAGAACACATAATGAGAATTGTGTGATCTAAAGTAAGTTAAAATTGTCAAGCACAAACTTAGAATAATTCTAAATAATAAAAAAATACTTTTTATAAAAATGTTTGTTTTGTTTTGTTTGGAGTCATGTCCAGTAGAGCTCAGGGCATAATTCTGGCTTTGCACTCAGGGATCTTTCTCTGTGGGGGCAATATAAGTAATTAACATACTGTAGTATTTCTCATTCCCCAAAATTATTTTATTGCTTTATATTTCTTTAGCACCACTATCCACTACAATTTAGGTAGTAGAAAAAGAAGACAAGAACAAAGAAAGAGAAGAAAGCATTAGCTTGTTTGTGACAATGTCATCTGCTTAAGTATGTATGTATTCATTCTTTTTCTTACTAATTACCTCTTGTCCTCCAGAGAAATTCTTAATTATCTTCTATAACTAGGACCAACGATCTATAACTCACACAACACAATTGGTGTACTATGTTTTAAATTTCACTGAGTTTCATCTATACTCATTCATGTATAGGGTAGAGTTGGTAACCATGACAGCCTGCCCAAATCAATCTGCTACTTGACGAAAGAAATTTAACATCTCTGCTCCAAAACCACCATCAAAATTACATCTGATTTCTCATGATTTTATCTGATTCATTAGTATCACACCACTTGACTTCTCACCAGAAGAATAAAATTGAATGGAATGTGGTATTTATAAATATCATGCTACTAGGAAATCTATTACAGGTTTTGGAAGGAAATGAGCTTTATTGTTTTCTCAAAACGTCTGTAAATTTCTCAGAAGTATAGATAAAATAGTGTTTTGTTTGCTTTGATGCTACAGCCAGTGGTAGTACCCAGATCAAACCTGGATCTTCTAAGTGCAAAATATGCACTAAGTCCCTTGAACTTCATTTTCTTTCAGAAATTAAATTCATCTTATAGCACTTTCATTTGGGCAATAGCTAGCCTGGTTAATATGTCTAAATAAAATTTATTGGGTGATCATATAACTTCTACATGATAAAAAATCCTACTATATCTAACATTAAAAGATAAAATCGAGTTTTTGTAAGTTATTCTTAGGCTGTGATTGAGAAATTTCCTTGAAATGAAGAAAGAATGCTATCTTTACTATTAGTTTTTCCTAAGTGATTGCTTTAGTTTAGGTTTAGAAGAAGATCCTGTAATGGAGATTTGATATAGGATGTTTAGTAACGGGTATAGAAAACAATTGAGATAGATAAGAGTAACACACAGGAATATTGGGCAGAGGAAATAACTAAACTGTGATATAAATGCCCCCAGAGACCTCAGCTAAAGTGGGATACAACTCTGGAACTAGGATGGTCCTTAGTTTTTCAAAATTGAAGTGAGGATCCTTTGACCCACCTTTCTAATCTGATCACTGGATAGGAGTGGTTCTGGGTGAGAGTGAATTCATTTTAGAAGAAGTAATTTCTTCTGCTAATGGTAACTCCTCCTGAAAGGGATCCATCTTTGAACAATATGAGAATAATTCCCTAAAGAAGGACTCAGGAAAAACCACATGCACCCACTATAGTAACCAAGATCATGAAAATTCAGAATCCCCAAGACAAAGTGTATGGGAATATATACATACCTGCAGTCAAGAAAATATAGAAAAATAATATAGGAATATAAGAAATATAGGAAAATAAGGAATATAGGAAAATAAAATAGGAAACTTCTAATATAGGAAAATAAACTTAAAGGCACTGAAGACAGGTCCTTATTTATAGAATCAGGGCTTTAGATCACAGCTATCAATCTATCACAATTATCACTTCAGCCATTTAAAAAATTACTGCAAAGAGGATGAGAGGATTTGGGGGAATGGAAGAGGCAGGAGGAGAGATGGCTGAGAGACAAGGTACAATGCAGGGCTGAATAGGGATCCAGTGTAAAAGGTTATGATAGGCCACACACATGTTGGCCAGGGCCTAAATAAAGCAGATATTTCCTGAAAAAAATTACTACAAAGATTATGTCTTCCTTGAATTGTAAAAATGACAATTTGTGTAATTCTTTCAGTCCAAATTGTGAGGATTCTTATAATTTGCACCACCTAACACTGATTGGTGCACTTAAGATTAGAAAACATAGCAGGAATGATTAAAAAGCATCCACTCAGAAAGCATTCCCAGACTCATCACCATCTGGTCATATCTGATTATTATACAGTCAAGGAAACTCCTGCTGGAGACACCACAGGGAGAATTTTTCTGAGGCTGCCATTTAGCATTTGTAACAGCAGTGGGAAATAAGTGTGATGTACGACAGGTGCCTTGTGCCAGGTACTCTCGCATGATGATCTACTCTAGTTACTATTCTTTCAAGTCCAGAGAGATGGGGAGAGGCAGAGTAATATTTTCAAGCCTCTCCGTGATAAAAGGAGCAGCAGATAAAAATTCTTCAAGTGAAAAAAATTGCTTGAATGCAGAACAGCATGCCTCCTTCATTCCACAGTGGTCAACAGCCTCCTCTCCTGAGCTGAGAAAGCCAATGCCATTTTTCAAATACCCCAGATGCTTCTCTGCATGCAAGACTTCCTAACCAATTTTTCAAATTAAGCACAGCCCTGAAAGTTGGCTGCTCTCTCAATCTGCTTTGAAATGGTGTCAGCAGTTTTGATATCTGCCACATTTTATTCGCCATAGGTTCAGGATTCCCACAGCACAAAGATACAAATAAAAGAGAAAGACAATTAGGAAGGAGAAAATATGCCTTGCCAGGGTGCTAACTCCACTGAACTCACATAGAGGGGAAGAAGACTTGCTGTGATGAGCTTCTTATTTAGAGAAAAGAAATTATCAACAAATCTCACTAAGGAACCCAACTACAATACAGAAAAGCCCTCAAAACCAGACATTATACATTGATAATGAGCAGAAGACATCAATTATATTTGCATTGATGAGAGTGAGAATTAAGAGACTGAATAAATCACAGAGCTATGTGAATTTTTCTAAACTTCAGAGATCTATTCAAGGTATTTAGCAAACCACAAACAAGATATGTAAAATAGGCTGATTTAATCAGTGCTAACACTGGTCTAAACACTTATATGTAGTTATGGATATTATTTAGGTAATCTCCATACTAAACACTTCTCAATAGGATCTAAGGATCAAAAGATGAGAAAGAATTGTCCATTTGCTGTGCTTTCTTCCAGCTTCTTTTGCTGGCAATTGAAAGACTTCTCAAGTGTAACTACAACAGGCTGGCTGAAATACATCTATTATTAGCAAAGCTAGCAATGTTCAGATCTTTTCATTCAAATTCTTTTATCTGATAGATGACCTGTTTAGTACATTTTCTTATTACATCATCATATTAAGAGCTCTTACTTTGCATATTAAATATATCTTTTATGTGACTGTCATTATTTAAGCCAGTTTTCATCAACAAAGATGATTTGGGACATTGTCCCTGTGGGACATTTGGCTGTACCTGTAGATTAGCTATCAGAATAAAGGAGTACACTGATCGCATCAAGTACATAGAGGCCAGAAATACTGGCTACTATCCAACAAAGCCTAGGGCAGCCTGCATGCCCAAAGTACTGCCAAGTGAAGAAGTTTGAAATATGTGATTTCCATTTTTCTCTGGTTAAAAATACAAGTGCTGGGAAGAGAACAGAAATGCTACAAAATAACTGAGGTTTTGGGCTGGAGAAATAGCATGAGGTAAGACGTTTGCCTTGCATGCACAAGGTCGGTGGTTCGAATCCCGGCATACCATATAGTCCCCTGAGCCTGCCAGGAGCAATTTCTGAGCATAGAACTGGGGGTGGCCCAAAAACCAAAAAACCAAAAAAAAAACAAAAAACAAAAAAACCATTAACTGAGGTATCTGCAAATTTCAAAATTGAAGAATTAAGAGAGCTTTCCTTCACTAGATATATAGGCAGACTGCTTTTAGGATCCTTCTCTGTATGCCAGTTTGTAAAGCAGAAACATAGGTCTTTTTATTTATTTCTTCTGACTTCTGTCATGGACTCTTCACTACTAAGAACAGGAACAGTTGTTTAAATGTTTTAGAACTTTGAACCCTTATCCAAGCTTCAGTTATAGGGTCAAAATTGCCTTATTTTACAAGAGTGCTACATACAGTATGGCAAAGATAACTATTTTTAAATGTTCCAGTATGTCTAAAGAAGACAATACTCTAGTTCAAGAATGATAAAAATATAGTGTATGCTATTACCCCATCCTTTCTTTCCTAAGGGGTGCTCCTTCAATAAAATTTTGACATCTTCAATCATTTAAAAATAGTTCACATTGAGTTAATATTGAATTGCAAACTACAGCAGTTTATGTTTGGGCACTGAAGTGATATTACACTTGCATTACACGTAGCTGACCTAGGTTCAATCATGATATCCCCATATTGTCTTTCCAAGTACCTCAAGGAGTAATTCCTGTGTTCAGATCCAGGAGTAACCCCCAAGCAATTCCAGTTGTGGGACCTCCAAAAAATTCGTATGTGTCTTGGGGTATAAAGTAAATACTACACGCACAAAAAAAGGTGCTCATATGCTTCACTAGAGTCCATAGACTTTATCCTTTTTTGGGGGGAGGCACACCCTGCAGGTCTCAGAGGTTACTCCTGGCAGGTTCAGGGAACCATATGGAATGCCGAGATTTGAACCACTGACCTTCTGCATGGAAGGCAAATGCCCAACCTCCATGCTATCTCTCCCTATAGACTTTATTCTTTTAATCAAATTCCCATTTCTTTCCTAACCTCAGAATGTCTAGTAATAATGTTTACTCCCTTAATTATTTAATTCTAATTCCTTTAATTTTTTCACAATATAAAGTGTGACTGATACAATCCAGTAGTTTTGTCCCCTGATTATGTCACTTAGCATAACAATATATAGTTTCATTCAAGTATACATAAAGGCAAAACTTTGTCTTTTCTATAAATAGTATTCCATTGTGTACTTATATCACATTTCCTTTATCTACAAATGTCTAGAGTACTGAGCTTGTTTCCAGTCTTGACTTTCATAAGTAGTGTTACAATGAATATGTGTTATCATATATTTTCAAATTAATTTTTTTGTTTTATTTGGATAAATAAATAGTAGTGTAATAGCTGAATCATTTGGTAGTTCCCATTGCAATTTTCTGAGATTTCTATTTTTTTCCACAGAAACTTTTTTTTGGGGGGGTTTTGGGGCCAACCCAGCAGTGCTTAGTTGTTGTTCCTGACTCTGTGCTCAGGAGTCATTTATATTATTTATTTATTTATTTATTTATTTATTTATTTATTTATTTAGGTTTGTGGTGCTCAGTGGTTACTCCTGGCTATGTGCTCAGAAATTGCTCCTGGCTTGGGGGGGACGATAGGAGACACGGTCCTTGCAGATAGCGCTTGCAAGGCAGACACCTTACCTCTAGCTCTACCGCTCCAGCCCAGGAGTCACTTCTGGTGGTGCTCAGGGACCATATGGGATTCCAGTGATCAAACTTGGGTTGGTGGCATATGAGGCAAATGCCCTACCCACTGTGAATTACTCCACCCCTTCAACAGAAACTTTTACACTCACCAAAAGTGGATGAGGGTTACTTTCACTCATTATCTCATCAGCAATTTGGTTTTGGCATTTTTAATCCCCTGACTATTCTCACAAATTAGAAATGATAACCTTCCCCCACTCTCAAGAAAAAATATCAAAACAGAATGACAAGGTATTGAGTGAGTGCAAATAGTTGCATGTCATACATTAAACAGGAGATTAATACCTAAAATTAAAAAAAATAACTCATACAACTAACAAAAAATAAACAACTTAATCTAAAACTGAGCATAGAGAAGAGGGAGATGGCACAGGGGCTGGAGCACATGTTTTGCAAAGAGGAGCTTCAGGTTTATATCTGCCACTACATAGTTCCTCAAGCACCGCACCACTGAGAACAAGCCCTCAAGGTAGGAGCCAGAAGCAGACTTCGAACACTTCAGGTTCTCAGGCTATGAAGCCCTCTAAAAAAAAAAAAAGGCAAAGAACTTGAATAAACCCTTATCCAAAGAAAACATGCAATTAACAGTCACATGAAAAACTCATCATTCTGAGGAAAACATAAATGAATATAATAAGATCACCCTTCACCTGTGAAAATGGCTACTTTCTACAAGATGAAAATAATTGTAAGCAAGGATATAAAAAAAAATAGAAATGCTATTACACCATTGGTTAAGAAAACAGGTACAGTCATACAGCCCCTAGGGTGAATATACACACACACAAACTCAGCTATTAAGGAAATAAATACCTCATGATTCATCTGTTCCACTTCTGGGTGTTTACCTAAATGATATATAGATAGGAGTTTTAAAAGATACATGTTTCCCTTTGGTCATTGCATTATTTACAATAGCCACAATTTGCAAACTCAAATGGTCATTCATAGATGAATAGATTTCTAAAGATGTGATATGGGTCGGAGTTATATGAGTAGAGGAAGTAAGGAACTAACCTTACATATCTCATCAGTATCCTGATTGGATCCCCAGCATTGCATATGATACCCCAAGGATTCTCAGGGATGACTTTTAACACAGAGGCAGAATGGATACTGACTACTTAAAGGTGTTACCTAACAAAATGTGAGATATATACATATATATAGCTATATAAATACGCATATATACACATCAAAATTAGAATAATATTGTTGTAAAAATAAAACTTTGCCTCTTGAAATAATAAATGTGGATATTTAGGGAGTTATATAAGTTAAGTAGGTCAGACTAAGAAACAAAAATATATTAGATTTTATCCATATGTGGAAAATAAACAAAGCTAACAGAAAAAAAGGTTTTCAGGTATCAGAATGGAAGGGACTTAATTAAAACCTTAGACTTTGAAGGGCAGTCATAATGTGTATATGCAGATGTAGAATTAGAATGCAGAGAATGAATATATAATAAAGCAGGCACTACTTTTTGTTTTCAAGTGGTTTGATCCCTGGTACCAAATATGGTTCCCTAAGTCATGCCAGGGTTGGTCTCTAAACAGAGAGCCGGGAGTGACCACAGAGCACAGAATCAAGAGTTAGCTAGTATGGCCAGAAAGAAAGAAAGAGAGAGAGATAAATAGAATGCAGTACACTTAAAACTTGCATAATATTATAAATGAATATTACTTCAATTAAAAATTATTTTTTTTAAAAATTAAAACTTGTAATGTGCTTACAAAATATATCTATAAAGCCCACAAAGATTTAATGTCAAAAACATAATAGAATAACATGATAACTAAGGTACAGTTTTAAAACAATTAAAATCAAGTGTGGCCACATGTGCAAAATATCTCCTCAATATTTCACAGTACTGACAGTCCAGCAGGTGCACAGCAAATTAGATGGGAAAGTTGAGTAGAAGCCCACCAAGTACTTTTTTAATGGTAAAATACATGTTAAGATCAATTTAGCCAGACAAATTCTTCTTTCTTCAAATTAATATTTTTTTGTTTTACTACATCCTATAGTAATTCTTAGTTAAATACAACTCTCCATTTTTCTTCCCAAAACTCCTTGCATGTACACCTCTCCAACTTCATGAGAAATAACATTATTTATCACATATAGGTTGTGGATACTTGCCCACAATCTTAGTCTCCACTGCTATTTCAGTATAAAATATATGGTCTCTTTTTTTTTAAGACAAAGGATGGTTATAAACATAAGAAATAAAAGAAAACTGGGCTCTTTTTAGCTTAAAGTATTATTATTAGATTAGTATTTAAATTTCAAACAATATAATAACTATTTGTCAGAGATCAGAGATAAGGAACCAAATATAATAAGCAATATAAACTTTATCTGGAACATTGCATTCATTTTTATAAATAAAAATATCTCTTAAATAAAATGTTTTTAATGCCTCCAAGTTAAAATTGCTTTAGAAGCCCATAGGGTCATAGCCAAAAAATGGTGTTTTGTTTTTGTTTTTTGGAGGGGCACACCCGGGTGATGCTCAGGTGTTACTCCTGGTTCTGCACCCAGAAATAGCTCCTGGCTTGGGGGGCCATATGGTCCACAGGAGGATCAAACTGTGGTTCGTCCTAGGTCAGCCACGTGCAAGGCGCCCTACCACTCTGTTCCCAAAATTGATGTATTTTTTTAAAAATGATTCTGAGGTTCTTTCCCAAATAAAATGTAAGGAAAAAGCATCAAAGCTGTATCACTGTGAACTCACTTAGTTCTTATGTATATAGGTATATAAATCCTTGGAAGTTTGGGGGGATCCATGAAAAGGCACCAGTTACCCTTATACATAAGAATATTGCTATTTTTATTTGAAGTAATGAAGTATTAATAGACATACTATATATTTCAGGAAGACTCTGGCTACCTGAAGGAAAGGCAAGCATACCAAATAAGAAGAAAATAAAACAGAATGTATTTCAATATAAATAACTCTTCCTTTATAGCAATATCCAGGGCAATGGCCAGGGTTTAAGATATCAATGGGGGCCAACTATAGCTGGCAGAAAAATCTATCTTCAGAATATCCAAAAGGTGCATGCCCTGTTTTAAGCATGCAGAATAGAGAAGAGGGATTTTTTCCTTAGACCTCTAGGAGCAGCAGGGCTGCAAGTAAGTCAGAGTAATGAGTGGTCCAGTCCCAGACTTACTCTGCTCTCCAGATTGGGCAACATTTGTCAGGGTGTAAATTATTTACAGTGGTCTCCAAAGGCTCAATAAAGTTGGTGTATTTTCTTAAAGAAGAAAGGGAAAAATAAATTCTGAAACAAGTATCAGGTGAAATAGAGGCAGGCAAAGAAATAGTTTTAAGGGTTGACCTGATTAGAACACACACACACACACACACACACACACACACACACACATTTTTGCCAACACCATATGAAACATCAGATTCTAATCATTTCATTCCCTATCTTCTTCTCTGTCACTTTGGATTCTAAATACATGAATATCATGTTTAAATGTAAGCATAGAAAATAGAAAATAGCTTAAGTTCTTGTCATTTTTACTGTGTCTTTACAGTGCTAACAGACACCCAAGAAATGTAAATTAAATAATCAACTTATATAGACTCTTCTTCTAAGTACTCTCTAGAATATTAAAAACTTTAACAGAACAAGAACATAGCAACTTTTATTCCTCACTGCATTTCTGTTGTTAAATAATGTGCTACAGTGATGTTAAGTCTGTTTTATAGGAGGGAAGGGAGAGAAGGAAAACATTAATCAATATAAGTCATTAAATAAAGGTCAGAATGCTTTCCACAAAAAGTAAAAAATATCTAATCATATGAGGCTTACATGATATTCATTTTTTCATGTAATGAGTAGGAAAAATTATTCTAGGATTGGTTCAGCCTTAACGCTAGCCAGGTTACAGGACTGTGAGACTGGCTGATCCTTTTTCTTACAGCCTAAGGGTGTCAGCTGCATGCCTTACTAAGAGTTGAGGCATCTGTAAATGGGATCCTTGGGGAGTACTGAGACAGGGAATATAACTTATATGATGGCATTCAAAGCCAGAAAAAAAGAAAAATATTGAAAAGAATCTTCCCCCCAGTGCAGCTCTTTCTGGGACCCACAAAAGCAGCAATTTTCTTAAGTTCTCATCATATTTTCATTACTTTAAATTAAGTCACATGTTGACACATAAACCAGTCAGGCTAAGGGAATGAGAATGCCACACAGTGCATTGCACATATCAGTTTCATCTGGCACAATAATTTATGAATGAATAGAGATTGAATATTGTTAACAAAGAAAGAAGAGTGTTGTCAGACACTGCCACCATTATGCTTTTTATATTAAAGGCCAAACATTTGTGTCAATCGGACAGTTCAAGGAAAGTTATTTTTCCATTTCTCCTCCCATTAAATGAAGAATTTAAATTTTATACTTGTAAACTGAAGCTATCTAAATGATCTTGATGATAAAAAGCCCATGGAGATTGGGTGTTTAAGCAAGTTCCAAGGAAGGTAAACTTCCAGTCACATGATTTAATAGATTAAAGTCAGCACTGTGAAGCTCCCCAGAGGAGATGAAACAAATACTAAGTCTCTAGAACAGAGTGATATAGCAAACAACACATGCAGTTGCAGTTTCTACCTCACAGCAGTTTTCCAGCTTATCATGTTGATACCAGGATATATATTACAGGTGGATCACACTGAATTTGGATTAATTAACACAAATTGTAGCTCTGGTGTCAATGTATAACCTAATGTTATGATCTGAATAAGATCATCGAGTGAATCTAACCTTAGCAAAGAATTTTATTTTACTTTTTAAAATTTGCTTTATTTTTTATAATTACAAGTCTTTCACAGTTATATTTTAGGCACATAGTGACAGTGAATCAGGGCAATTTCTACTATCAGTGTTGACCTCCATCCACCACTGTTCCCACCATGCATCCCATACCTCCACCCTTAGCCCCCTGGACTGCTGATGCAACAGGTCCCTTTGTGTATAGCTTGTTGTAGTCTGGGTCTCTTGATTCTATTGTCATTGACTTTGGGTTGAGTATTTAAGTCTGATCATTTTTATTTCCACTCAGTGCCTATGAGACTGCTTTGGCCATGGTACCATCCACTTTTGTTTTCTCAATTTGTAGAAAGATATAGAAATATAATGCAGAACAAGATGATGCATGTTCTATGGTTCTTTTAAAAATAAAAATAAAAATCAAACAAAAATGGGCAGGAGCCCCTGTCTAGAAGTTATAAATATAAATTTAAAAGAATAAAAAGAAAAAGAAAAAAAATAAAAGAAAAATAAAGAGGGCTGGATGGTGTGACAAGGATTTGCATGTGTTTGGAATAGCCATAGTAAATATTGGGGAAATTAGAAAGGAAATTCCCTTGACCTAAGAGTTACAGGTGTCTCCATTATTGAAGCATACTGTCATAAGACCAATTACAGGCTCTGGATATGTTCTTTGTTGAACCCCGAGGTCTTTCTTTATGGTGCTAGGAAATGCTCTACTCAGTTGTTGTCAAAGTCAGTCCTCTGTAATGAGACTTCTTGATTTTTATACAGATCCTAGGACAAAGTATAGGATAGTCTTTATTTATGGTACCAGATGTTCTACTCAATCATGGTTGTTAGTCTTCTGCATTTAATGATCTTGGTTTTTGCACATATCAAATGATAGAGTGTCTTCTGATTTCATCTCACCACTAGGTGATGAAGTAGGGCAACCTGGTCTTAGATCAAGCTGTTGCTGTTTCTTTGTCATCAGGATGTCATATGAACCTAGTCTGGCACAAGATGGTGCCAAAGCTTGATTTCTGGTGCTATTGCAGGGAACAGTGTCAGTACTAAGGTTGGGATCTGGGATTTGGAGTTGGATATCTTTGAACTATCACATGAGGTCTAAGTCGAGTCCTTATGACAAATGTTCAGGGTAAGAGTTGCCCTGGTATTATAAATTTATGGTTCTAATCCCTAGTTGATAAGAGTTTGTTTCTATACATAAGATTTCACCATTTTAGTGTGCCTATGCAAAAAGGAACAATGTGATATTATATTATTAGTGCTTTGGGGGGGGGGGTAAAAATGACAGGCTATACAATCTCTGTGCCCTGATTTTGACCTGAGTTTTTATCCTAAGCAAGACTTTCTACTAGAATTTCATACCAAGCAGAACCAAAACAAGCAAAAAATTAAATTAATTAATTAATTAAAGGGATAGAGGAAGCTGCCTTTACATTTGGAAATAAACACACTAAGAGGTATAACTATTAAGGAATTAAACATACAAAGAAAATATAGATTCCCATTAAGTCTTTTGAGATAGTTTGGGAGGGGTTGGGGGAGATTATATCCAGGGCACATTTTCGTCCCACTCTGTGGTCTTATTGAGTCTGAGAAATGGTTTGCAGCAGTAAGGGATCAGGTAGTATCTATCCTCTAGCTGGGGGTTCTTCTGGAGCTGAATATGGTAGTATTCAACAGTCCACATTGAGCGGGGGTGTGAAATAAAGAGCCACATAAAATGAGTCAACAGGAGGATGGTTGTGGCTTCTTGCCTGTGTGAGAGATGTGGAACTGAGAGAGTGCCTTTTTCCTTTGAGAGGTTTAATGAGACATGAGGTCAGTCTCAATTCCTAATGAGTTAAGAACTGAGGGTAAAGAGGGTTAAATAGAGATAACAGATAAGGATTCAGGGGGTGAGACATAGAAGTTCTGAATGGGGGAGTGGGGAGGCAGGATAATATATAAAAGGGGTTATATACATTATAGTCATGGATTGTTTACAATATCAATTAGGCAAACATAGAAGAGTCCACTGCATACAAACTCATACCCATTTATAGACAGACTTTAGAGATCTAGTCATAGGTTGTAGTTAGAGGCCTGACCCTTATGAGTTGGGTCGAAGCACACAAGAAATAATTGAATTAAGAAAAAAATAAAAATAGATTAGAAAAAAAGAAAATAGAAAAAGAAAGAAAGAACAAACAAATAAATAAATAAATAAATAAATAAATAAATAAATAAATAAATAAATAAATAAATAAATAAATAAATAAATAAATAAATTGGGCTGGCACCTCGGAGGAGAAAGGTTTTCCAATTCCTAGGCACATAATCAATGGCAGAGGTGAACTTTGCTAAATGAAGCTTTCTAGGTTATATTGTGCATGGAGCATATTAGAATAAACATAATTTTCACATCTAGAGTACTAACCAATATTATAGTGAGCACTATGAGTCTACCCTATGTAGTATCATCCACTGTGTCTTGTGCATTGAGGTTCCTTTCCTGAAAAGAAACTGACAGCATAGGCATTGTGATATAATAGAAGCAGCTTGAGTTGATAAAGAAGAGAGACAGAAAGTAAAAAAGGATAATAGCAATTTGCAAAGAATTTCGATGTGTGCAAGTAAAACTCTGATTATTGCCCCCAATGAAACTATCAGTTCAGATTACATCAAAGAAGTAATAAACACCCATGCCTAGATCTCAACACTGAATTAAAAATCTCAGTTTGAGCTGAAAACAATTTACCTTTTGTTACTCTTGTTCTCTTTTTTCTTGACTTAACTGTTCCACAAGAAATGGTATGAAAATAGAATCGTGTTATTTCCAGTATATCCTATAGTTACGAATCTGACATTCTAAGCACAGTTCTGACCTTTCTATACTGTGAACTAACTCATTCACACACACTGACCTAAGGCCAGACCATTCCAAGTGCTTAAAATAAGAAGATATTGGGCTGAAGAAATAACACAGTGGATATGGTGTTTGCCTTGCACAGCTACCCCAGGCTTAAGCCCCAGCAATCCATTTGGATTCCAGCCTCCACCAGGAGTAATCCTTGACTCTAAAGCCAGAAGTAACATCTGAGACATCTCCAGTTGTGGTCCAAAAACCAAAAACTAACCCCAAAACGGCCTTTTTCATAGTTGATTAGTGACATAATGATAAAAATAATAGATGCATAAGCTAAAATGATCTGAAAAAAGTGGGAGCTATGCACCTAGAATGTGCTTTAAAACCAACAAAATGTGTTTCAGATCCAGTCTGAACTGCTTACAAGCTCTGTAGCAGTGTATGCATTGCTTTCTTTTGTCTAAAACTCAAGAAAATGTGAAATTACTTTCTGGCCAGAGTCTGTAAAATGATAAAAGTTAAATGCCTGGCACAAAGCCCATATAAGAAAGAAGTCAGAAAACATATATTTTCATTCTCTTACTGTTCTTCTAACCCAGGCAGAGAGCAGGTCAGGCTATTCTGGAGGGCAGGAAACTAAGGACTGGACAGATTGCAGAGCTCAACTACCAAAAAATACTTTAAATTATTTTAACCAAATTTAACTAAAAGCCAAAAGGAACAGTAGGTAAATGGCATTGATAATAAACTTTATTTGGAGGAGGGAAGTGGGACAGGGGTTACTCTGGCTCTGCACTCAAAAATCACCCCTAGCAGGGTCAGGGGACCATATGGATTTTCGAAGATTGAACCCAGGTCCATTCTGGGTAGCCCGCTTACAAGACAAATGCGATATCTCTCCTGCCACAACAGTGAACTTAATTCCTACTGACTCCTGATTCAAATAGGCTTCAACAAAACTGGGACCATCTAGGCATTTAAAACGTCACTATTTCCACTTTGAAGCCCAGTCTCTTGTGAAGAACAAGGAGTCTGGCATTCATTCTCAACAGTGAGTTAAATTTATTTTTGAGTTATTGGAATTTTTTAATAAGCTAAATGGTACTATAATTTGCACATGATCATAGTCATTTATAAAACAGAATAAAAATGAGTTTTATATAGATGTATTAATACTTATACATAGTTAGTACATATATTATACTATACATTAAAGTATGTAAATTTTCTGCTCCAAAATTTCCTTAGGTCATCTGATAACCCCCAAGTAACAACTGATATTATTTAAAACAATATAATTTTTGCTCTTTTAAATTATCATATATATGATACATAGTAGACATTATTAAATGCCTTTCATTTAGCAAGATGATTTTGGGGGGCTTTGGGTCACAACTGTTGGGGCTCAGGGGTTACGACCAGAATCTGCACTCAGAAATCACTCCTGGAAGGTTTGGGGACCATATCGGATGGTAGAGATTGAACCTGGGTCAATTCCATGTAGGCCACATGAAAGGAAATGCCCTACTCAATGTGCTATCACTTAGGTCTCTAGCAAGATGATTTTGAATCACTTGTTTTGTTATTAATTATGAATGTTATTGCTTTTTATTATGTAAATATATTTCAAAGCATCAAGTAATTTTATTTTATTCAATGTCTGTCCATTGATGAGGGGAAAATTATTCCTCATTGGATATAACCCTTTTATCAGAAGTTTTTGTTTTTTTTCCCCATGTTTTGGTGCCTTCTTCACATACCAAAGATTTATATAAAGATCATTGCCATATCTCAAATATTCTAGCCTAAGTGGATGTACATATGTGAATGTGATTATATGTGCATACAGGGGTAGGAAGTAAGTAATGAAGGGGTGGACTATCCTGAGCCAGTTCCCTCTTTATCCTTGGAGCTGTCAAATGAGTCTGGTAACTTATGACCATAAGCTGGGTCATGGAATATTCAGCAAATGAGTAAATTAATATATTATCTAAGGAATGAATAGAATGTCTAAAATTAGCTGTATTCTGGATCTTAATTTTTAACTTTACTGGGATTTGGGATTTTTTTTGTTTTTATTTTGTTTAGTTTTTGTTTGTTTTGGTGACCAGAAATATGCTGGAGGAATTTAGCTCTTACTCACACTAACCGATTGCAAAATTGGTTTTGTCATATTCATTTAACATAAAGTCATAGTTAACTTAAAGGTCATTATGTTCTCCATGGCCTTAGGTGAGGACTTCCTATACCATACCTATAACTAAAGGTCATAAACTACCCATGATCTTCAGTGAGGGATTCCTTAAACAGAGTTAAGTTCACCTAATGTAGTGCTTCTCAATTATTTTCTGTCATGCCCCCCTAGGAAGAAGAAAACATTTTCTGCACCCCACGCGTGACTGTAAATAGTATCTTTATTAAAAATCTTTAACCTGCAAAACAAAAATATATAAAATAATTTGAGCTGATTTTTTTTGATCAGAAGTGATGTCTGGATTAATGGCTACAATGAGCACAGTTTGCAATGCATAGCTTTTTGAAGCAGAGTTTGAAGCAGGACACAGCAACTCTGAGCTCCAGAGACATGCAGATACATAAACACGGGGCTTAGGTTGTTATGACACTGTTTGCAAAGGTCATATGTGCCCCCCTTTATGGATCCTCAGCCCCCCCAGAGGTGCTCCCCACTATTTGAGAAGCACTGACCTATTGAGAGGCATTTGGGTTGATTTTAGTTTTAGAGCAGGAATAAAAGTCCTCTGTATATTCCTAAATATACAATATTTATGCATGCACACATACATATATGGCAATATATTTTCACTTCTCTCATATAATCCTAAGTGTGGAATTATAAAATTATATGAAGAAATTTGCTTTGTTTTTGTTATTTTTTGTGATTCTTAAATCAAAGATCAGAATTGATGATGATTGACTAGAACTCAAGACCTAAGCATGTAAAGTATGCATTCCAAATCTAAACCATATCCCTTGGCCTAAATGTTTACTTTTACAAATGGTTTTCAAAAGTTTTAGTGCTTCCCACCAACAATGCATGTTCTGGAGCTTCACATTCTGATAAACACATAATATTATAATTTAGTTTTATTTTATTCATTCACTGTCTTTATTTTAATAATTATTTAAGCACCATAGTACAAACATGGGTTTCAGCCATAAAATGCACACACCATCTTCACCAGTGCAATTTTCCAACCACCAATGCCCCCCCAACCACCACCTATCTTCAAGACAGGCATTGTATTTCTCTCTCTATTATTGTTATGGTAGCTGTTAGTGTACTAATTTCTTTAACTACACTTACCACTTTTTGTGATAAGTTTATTATCCTGAGTGGATCCTTCCAGTCCTCATCTTTATTGTTTCTGGTTGTTGTTATTATACTGTCTTTTATTTTTTTAAATACCACATATGAGTGAAGCTATTGTGTGTTTATCTCTCTCCCTCTAACTTATTTTACTCAACATAATGGTCTCCAAATCCATCTATGTATAAGCAAATACAGTGACTTTATTTCTTTTAACAGCTGCATTCTATTCCATTGTATAAATGTACCGCAGTTTCTTTAGCCACTCATCTGTTTTGGGCATCTGGTTTGTTTCCAGATTCTCACTATTTTAAATAGAGGATCAATGAATATAGGTGTGTAGAAGGCATTTATGTATTGTGTTTTTATGTTCCTAGGGTTTATCCTTAGGAGTGGTAGAGCTGGACCTTATGTGAGATCAATTTCCAGGGTTTTTTTTTTGAGGAATCTCCATATTGTTTTCCATAAAGGCTGGACTAGACAGCTTTCCCACCATCAGTGAATGAGAGTTCTTTTCTCCCCACATTCCTACCAGCACTGAT